>NW_025937844.1:0-3720 GCF_000764305.2 Hyalella azteca | reverse complement strand
GACGCTGCGCGCTGGGCTGGACGCTGCGCACTGGAAGCTGGACTGGACAATGGACGCTACGCGCTAGACTTGACGCTGCGCGCTGGACTGAAAAATGGACGCTACGCGCTGGACTTGACGCTGTACGCTGGACTGAACATTAGACTGGACGCTGCGCGCTGTGCGCTGGATTGATGGCGCATGGCAGCGCCGCTGCGATGCGCGACATTCCTGCGCGCTTTCTCCTGCTGAACACCTGGCAGGCTGTTCCTGGTGAACACAATGGAATGTTCCTCATGATTACTTTTAAAATAAGTCACAGTAGAACAGAATATAGTAGTCAGGTTAGTAGTTACGATAGTAGTCACGGTAGAACAGAATAAATAAGTCAGGGCAGAACAGAATAAATAAGTCAGGGCAGAACAGAATAAAGAAGTCAGGGTAGAACAGAATAAATAAGTCAGGGTAGAACAGAATATAGTAGTCAGGGTAGAACAGAATATAGTAGTCACGGTAGAACAGAATTATAGTAGTCACGGTAGAACAGAATATAGTAGTCGCACGGTAGAACAGAACATATAAGTCACGGTAGTAGTCACGGTAATAGTCACAGTAGAACAGAATAAATAAGTCACGGTAGAACACAAATGGAATGTTCCTCAAGATAACTTTTGAAAATAAGTCACAGTATAACCTGAACTCAAAATGCAAGACACTTAATGTATAGCGGTGGGCAACGGTGCAGAACGGTGCAGAAGATTCTTAACGGAATTTCCGTATAGAAGATCCCGGGCATGTACGGCGCANTGTACGGCGCAGCAGGTTTCCGTTACACAGGTGCTTCTGATACCGGCATTTCCGGTATAAACGGAACGGTAACGGAGGTGCCGGGTGCACATCACCGTCCCGTTGTAACGGAGGTGCCGGGCGCACATCACCGTCCCGTTGTAACGGAGGTGCCGGGTGCACATCACTGTCCCGTTGTAACGGAGGTACTGGGTGCACATCACTGTTCCTCTCTTTAATCCCTCTTCATTTAACGTAGCTACCTCTTTTTTAGCATCTAGCTCTTTAATGAACGGGTCTACCTCTTTTTTAATTCCCTTTCAATAGGCGTAGATAGCCTTTTTTTTTAATTCCTCATTAATGAATTAGCCTCTACCGACACGCTTTAAAGAGGCCGAAGATAGCCTCTTTTTTTTTAAATTCCTCATTAATGAATTAGCCTCTACGGACACGCTTTAAAGAGGCCCTCTTTGTTCTAGGACTCTCTTTTGAAGAGCTCACAAACGCTTTTGTCTTATTAGCTCTATAAGTCACAACACGCATGCTGTTCTCTCTTTTATTCTCTAAAGAGCCTCTTGTTGCAGGTGGTTTTCAAGAGCCTTTTTGTGAGGTTGGTTTTAAGGGCGATATTCGTGCTCATTTGTCACGAATATGGCAAGAATTTTTTGTTTTATGGCATTTATAAAGGGTTTTGAATACTCTTGACCACTTTATGGCTTTTAATAAGAGTTTTGCCTACTCTTGGCCACTTTATGGCATTTATACAGAGTTTTGCCGTACTCTTGGCAACTTTATGCAATTTATAAAGAGTTTTGCCGTATTCTTGGCCTCTTTATGGCATTAATAAAGAATTTTGCCGTATTCTTGGCCACTTTATGGCATTTATAAAAAGTTTTACCGCATTCTCGGCCACTTTATGGCATTTATAAAAAGTTTTGCCGTATTTTTGGCCATTTTATGCAAATTATATAGAGTTTTGCCGTATTCTTGGCCACTTTATGACATTTATAAAAAGTTTTGCCGTACTCTTTGGCCACTTTATTTATAAAGAGTTTGTCCGCACACCTAACAAACTAAAATAGCCTCTTTAGAGTTACATACGGGCAACTTGTCGTGTTTTTTGACCGATTCAATAAGCAGGCGCTTGACTTAAAGAGTTAGCAAAGTGAAGAACACATTGCTTGTGGGAAAATCTTGCCATTGAGAGAATTTTTAAGAGCGTTTATAAGAGCATGCATTCAAGAGCGTTTTAAAGAGTTGGCTTCTAGGACCGTTTATATGAGCATGCATATAAGAGCGTTTACAAGAGCATGCATTCAAGAGCGTTTTAAAGCATGCATTGAAGAACGTTTTAAAGAGTAGGCGTTTAAGAGCATTTATAAGAGCATGCATATAAGAGCCTTTTAAGAGCAGGAATTCAAGAGCTCGCCGCTCTCTTTTCCGCGCCCGTTATGAACGTGCGCTGCCCGAAAATGCGTGTGCGTTTTGTTTCATGTGTGTGTGTGTGTGCGTGTTGTTTCATTCCCGTTGTAACGGAGGTGCCGGGTGCACATCACCGTCCCGTTGTAACGGAGGTGCCGGGTGCACATCACCATCCCTCTCTTTAATTCCTCTTCATTTAACGGAGGTACCTCTTTTTTAGCTGCTAGCTCTTTAATGAACGGGACTACCTCTTTTTAAATTCCCTTTCAATAAGCGTAGATAGCCTCTTTTTTTAAAATACTCATTAATGAATTAGCCTCTACCGACACGCTTTGAAGAGGCTAATTCAGAGACACGCTTTGTTCTAGGACTCTCTTTTGAAGAGCTCACAAACGCTTTTGTTTTATTAGCTCTTTAAGTCACAACATGCATGCTGTCCTCTCTTTTATTCTCTAAAGAGCCTCTTGTTGCAGGTGGTTTTCAAGAGCCTTTTTGTGAGGTGGGTTTCAAGTGCGATATTCGTGCTCATTCTGTTACGAATACGGCAAGAATTTTTTATCGTATGGCATTTATAAAGAGTTTTGGCCACTTTATGGCATTTATTTATTCTTGGCCACTTTATGGTATTTACGAAGAGTTTTGCCGTATTTTTGACCACTTTATGACATTTATAAATAGTTTTGCCGAACTCTTGGCATCTTTATATGGCATTTATAAAAAGTTTTGCTGTATTCATGGCCACTCCTTGGTATTTATAAAGAGTTTTGCCGTTTTCTTGGCCACTTTACGACATTTACAAAGAGTTTTGCCGTACTTTTGGCCACTGAATAGCATTTATAAAGAGTTTACAGGCCACTTTATAATTTTTGGCCACTTTATGGTATTTGTAAAGAGTTTTGCCGTATTTTTGGCCACTTTATTGCATTTATAAAAAGTTTTGCCTTACTCTTTGCCACTTTATGGCATTTATAAAAAGTTTTGCCGTACTCTTGGCCGCTTTATGGCATTTATAAGAGAGTATGGCGCTCCTAACCAACTTATATAGCCTCTTTAAAGTTCACTAATTCGGGCACCTTGTCGGGCTTTCACACCAATTCAATAAGCAGTTTGACTTAAAGAGCAAGCAAAGTCAAGAACACATTGCCTGTGGGAAAATCTTGCCATTGAGATAATTTTTAAGAGCGTTTATATGAGCATGCATTCAAGAGCGTTTTAAAGCATGCATTGAAAAACGTTTTAAAGAGTAGGCTTTTAAGAGCGTTTATAAGAGCATGCATTCAGGAGCGTTTATAAGAGCATGCGTATAAGAGCCTTTTAAGAGCAGGAATTCAAGAGCTCGCCGCTCTCTTTTCCGCGCCCGTTATGAACGTGCGCTGCCCGAAAATGCGTGTGCGGGTTGTTCCATGTGCGTGTGTACGTGTTAATGTGTGCGTGTTGTTTCATTTGTGTGTGTGCGTGTTATTTCATGTGCGTTTGTGCGTGTTGGCATGGGCGTGTTATTTCATGTGCGTGTGTGCGTGTTGGTGTGTGCGT
>NW_025937843.1:0-470 GCF_000764305.2 Hyalella azteca | reverse complement strand
CCTCGGTCGAACGGCCACTTGTCGAAGGACGATAAATTAAGGAACAGAACTATGCTATCTGAAACCTAACCTCAGATGCTGTGAACGTAAAATTATGTAATTTAAAGATGCCTGGCTGGAAGTCACATTCGATCCGCGGCCTGGTGGTGTACGGCAGGTGGTGGCCAAGGCCGGAAGAGGACAAAGCTGAGCATAGTGGCAAAGCAGAGTTTTTTTTAGACTCCCTCAAGTTCATTTTTGAGTCCTATAAGTAGAACAGAAAAGTATCATGGATACATACCAGCATTATCATATTTAATAAATTGGTTAAAATCTTGAGTGAATTAGAAAATTTAAAATGAACTGATTCTAAAAAATCTCTGGTTTGTCACTATGAAGCTGAGTGGTGCACGGCTGATTGGTGTAGGTCCGGAGAGATCCAAGGCGTTCGATTCAGGGCTTATTGGTGCACGGCTGCGCTCCCAACCTGG
>NW_025937842.1:0-4316 GCF_000764305.2 Hyalella azteca | reverse complement strand
GGTACGTGGTGCTGGGCAGTCATGTGTGGGTACGTGCTGCTGGGAAGTCATGTGTGGGTACGTGGTGCTGGGCAGTCATGTAGGGGTACGTGGTGCTATAAATAGCTAAGTTTATAATTTCAAGCAGCCATGCAAGATATTGTCTTTATTCCGTCACTTGTGTACAGGTGCCAGCGCAATGTCAGGCAACAACAAAGAGCGCAACTCCCGCGTGAGCGTGAGCAATGAGAACAATGTGCTCTTAGACCCTGATGTGCTCACCGAGTACACGACGCAGATCCTGGTGCTCACTGTCATGGCGACATTAGTGAAGTACACGAACGATGAGAACGAGATGCGTGTACTCTACGAATATCTGGCCGAGGCTTCGGTTGTCTTCCCGCGCGTCTTCTCCGTAATGTGAGTGACTCTCGCTATTTGTTGCAGCTGTATTTTCCCAAATTATTCTAATATTCACTAATTTTGTGAAAAGAATTCAATAATGATTTCATTCACCTGCATTGGGCCATGATGCTAAGATTCCGTTACGATTTTCAGCGACATTTGCTGCTTGCGTGCCATTTTGATTAAGTTTTCTCATTGAATTTTCTAGTGTACGCAGATTGGGTACATTACCTAGCGATCTTCTTGACACCAAAATCACGAACTGTAATTCTTCTCATCACTGTAACTGGTTGTGACGCTGAATGTCATGTTTTCTGTAACCATTTTTGTTGCTCTTTACCGGAAAGATCCTCCGTTCAACTTCAATACACACTCACTATTTGCCGTAAAGGTCATGAACAGGGTTTTTTCGCGTCACTATGACGCTGAACCTGATTTTCTCCATCCCCACATCCAAAAACATCCTCCATTACACTGCATGTTACAGACACTCGCTGCTGGACGCCAAGATAACGAACAGGGTTTTTCGCGTCACTATGACGCTGAACATGGTTTTCTCCATCACCACATCCAAAAAATCCCATTACGCCTGTTGCAGACACTCGCTGCTGGACGCCAAGATAACGAACGTGCTGTCGCTGTGCCACGATCCTGTCATCCTGAACGCGGTGCAGGCGATCATCCTGAACCTGGTGGCCTGCGAGGACCAACACGCGGCGCACCAGGCCCTCTACCACCTGCAGGGGTGCGGCTTCGGGGGACTCTGGCGCTTTGCTGGCCCTTTTACCAAGGTGGGGGACCGTTTACTATGTGTCTTCTAGATCTTTGCTTGCACATCATTAACACCAAGGTTTGGGCGAAAGGTTTACATTGATCTGTCTCTCAGACCTTCGATGGTCAATCATTCAGACCAAGGTGGAAGAGGGCTTGTAGCATTTAAACCTTTGCTAGCTAAATTTTAAGACCTCCCTTACTTCGCGTTAAGGCGAACACCTTGCAATACAACCGAGCTCTGCATAACTCTGCATGTCTGGGCAGAGTAACTGCAGCGCTCAGAACGCAGAGCTGTTCGTGAACTGCCTGGAGGCGATGGTGGAGACATGCCTACCTGGAGATGATGGCCTGGAGCAGGAGTTGGCCCAGTATCCCTCCATGCTGTCCGTGGCCTCAGCTAACCTGTCCTCCTCCATGTCCTCACTCACCCTGGCCTCGCCAACTGAGAAAGGTAAGTTGTCATCCCGCACACCTGCCTCCATGATGTAAATATGCTAACCCTTGTTCGTCTCGTTAAATTGCTCGATTCATTTTAATAATTTTCGTATGTTTTTGTGATTATCATCTCTGTAGAAAATAGAAGCATTTTGATGATTTCTTGTAGTTTTTGTCCGTAGTTAGCATTGCCTTTTGTATCGTAAGCTTTTTCGTATATATCATATTTCCAACCATCATTTCATCGCATGAACTTTTCTCAAATCGATATTTACTGCCTTACGTAATTTACTTGTATATGTATTATTTTTGGCCAAACACTGGACATATACTTTCGTGCTTGCAACTTTTGAGGAGCGGCAGATGCTGGTAGAGTTAACAGCCGTCATGTGATGGCATGATGTCCCATCACATGATGATGGACATGATGTCCTATCACATGATGATGGACATGATGTCCTATCACATGATGATGACATGATGTCCCATCATGTTCATGGGACATCGTCATACATGCATTGTATGTAGCGAAATGTATGTAGCGCACCATGGAATCTAGCGATTGTGTTTGGTTATAGTGGCAAAAAAAAAAAATCTAGATTGAAAAGCACAAATCGACTAAAGGAAATGTTTCCTTAGAGTTGTACCTTGCGAGTTATAAATTGAAATTTTTTCAATTTTATTGTATCATTTTATTGTTATGGAAAATTTCGACTTTAAAAGTTCAAACCATTTACGGAACCCCATCATCTGCCTGAATATCATAAATGAAGGCGAGATGTACTACATCAAAAAATTTAGTTACATCTTAAGTTATTGTTTGAATATTCTTCAAAGCAAAACTTTAATTCGATTCCCGGAGCAAGTAACTCTGTGGTGAGATCTGAGCACATTTCTTGCCAACAATTACCTACAAATTGCCTTTATAGAAGGAAACTTCCTAACATGAGTTACTTAAAAGCTTCTCACCAAAAAATAGTTGAAATCCAATTTTTGGTCAATTCCTCGCCTTGCGTCAATTTCTCTAAAGAATAAATCTTTTTAGCGCATTTTCTCATTTATGAAAAAAATGCGCTATTGTGCTTGCCATGTCCGTCTGTCTGTCCGTTCGTGACTTCACGTTTTCGTCGACGAGAATATGCGGTCTCTGTCACTCACTGCAGTGAGTACTGAGTTATATTTTTTATGAAGATACTTCAAGCGTCTAATTAGTCCTTGGGCTTACAAGGTTACGGCTGCGGAGCTTGCTAACTGGAATTACGACCATCAAAATGAAATTAATTAACATAAAAAATACTAGAGTGCAATAGCTGCCCCAGAGAATCATTCAAGTATTTAGTGTAGTGGAAGTATACAAATAATCACAAAACTGAGGCGATGAACCTACCCAACTTTGCTGCCCCGCCATATTTTGAGCAATGTAAAAACACGGAACTTTGTTTCCTTGTTTATAGTTTACATTGGAAATAGTTTTGCAAACCTTATTCGGGATGATATCGTGTAATATGTTCAATTACAAATAATCCATGAGAATTGAATATCTTCTTTAAATTACGAGATATCATCAGGCAAAAAAAAAACAGCGGAAGCACTTACGAAACTGGATATATTCTTTCGTCCAGAATTTCATGCGACCAAGTCTAAATACGCCATCACAAGATCCCAAGAGGCGACCACTTAAAGTTGACGATTTTTTTTTATTTTGCTTTCTTTGAGATTCATGTCTTACTATCATGAGTATTAGAAACGATTGTATTATGGATAAAATAAGCTGCTCGCCGCTCACATTATCGGTGATAATCCGCTATAACTTGTATCACTCTGGAATATGGAGCATAGCATTATATGCTAGTTTTATGCGAGTATCTATATATGCGAGAGCTGCTATACAAGTTGTACATAATGGATCTAGCGCTGGATGACAATATTTGTAATTTACTTGAAAAATGAAATGCAATAATGCCGAAAACTTTACTTCGCCAGCCGTTAAAGATAGTTAGTGGCGTTCTGAGCGACACCCTTCCCACTCTGGTGACTCCCGCACATTAGACCACTCCCTCACTCCATACCACTCTCCCACATGAGGCCAATTATCCACTCCATACCACTCTTTCACCTAAGGCCACTTCTCCACGCCATGCCACTCCACCGCTCTATGCCATTATCCCACCTGAGGCCAGTCCCCCACTCTATATATGCCACTCCCCCTCCCCATGCCACTCTCTCACCTGTAGCCACTCCCCCATACCATGCCACTCCTAGTCATGCGTCGCGGGCTGCTCTGAAGCCATAGGTTGAGTGTCTGGCTTGATAGCCTTGGCTTGACGCATAGCCTGAAGAATGTATTTGGTAATTATGGCTTGACGCCCTGAACTTTGCCAGCCTTGATGGTTTTGGTTGTCTAAGCCAGGCTTGACACCTTGGTTTTAGCCTGGCTTGATGTCCGTAGCTCTGACCGGCGCTTGCTTCACAGATGGCAGCTTGCGCTTGTGACGTCATAACCGCGCCACAGCAATCCTGCTCTGAAGTGAGTAACTTGTAGCATGATCATCTGTCATACCTTCATACCAGTGATATGTTAAACCATCATTAGTGACATATCGTACCAGTAACCAGTCATTCCACCATACCAGTGACGTGTCATACCTCCATACCAGTGACATGTTATACCTTCATTAGTGACATATCATACCAGTAACCAGTCATTCCACCATACCAGTGAC
>NW_025937841.1:0-601 GCF_000764305.2 Hyalella azteca | reverse complement strand
GTATTTCTAAGATTTTTCTCTTCATTTCAAATACGTCTTACATAATCACACATTGAATCTCTCTTCTTCCCAAAAAAACTTCTTAAATAATCAATATAAACCATTCCTGCCAATTTTCTTCCTGTGCAACAATCCTTTTTTCTTCCTATGCAACATCTCCTTTTCTACACAATTCTTGCATATACCCATTGAACCTCGCCTCCTCTCAAATACCTTTCGCACAATCCCATTAAACCTATTCACCTTCCAAATACCTACTGCATAATCCCATTAAACCTATCCACCTTTCAAATGTCTCCTTCATAATATCCTTAAACTTATCCACTTCTCAAACCCCTCTTGCATAATCCCATTAAACCTATCCATCGATCAAATACCTACTGCATAATCCCATTAAACCTATCCACCTCTCAAATACCTACTGCATAATCTATTAAACCTATCCACCTCTTAAACGCCTCTTTCATAATCCCTTTAAACCTATCTACCTCTCAAATACCTCTTGTATAATCCCCTTAAACCTATCCACCTCTCAAAATCCCCTTTCATTTTCACTATATATTCCTTTCAAATACATCTTGCATAATCCCCTACAAATCTC
>NW_025937840.1:0-1118 GCF_000764305.2 Hyalella azteca | reverse complement strand
ATGATTTGATCATGAATTTATGTTGTTCTTGACTCATGGGAAGGCAATACAAGAAGAAATCACCAAATATATTTGTATGTATGTATATTTGTATATTTGAATGCGACTTTAAGATCCACTTGGCTTCTAAATGAAAAATCTACACTGGCTTTCAAAATACACTTGGGCAAATGTATAATAATAATAATAGCGGTTTCAGCGTTTATTAGGCTGTAAGCCTGTCGCCGATTCTTAACATTACAGAACATTCAGAGCATTTTGCGGTCTCGAACTCGCAACTCACTACTAAAATTCTTCTGTGCTTAACCGCCCGGCCTCCTTGCCGATTCTGACCCAGAAACTGGCGCACAGAGCTGGGATCGAACCCGCGTCTCTCTGCTCCAATCTTGGTACTCTTGGAACTTTAACCACTGGGCCACCCTGCATAGAAGCAAGTGACTAGATGAAATCAAAACTCATCTGAAACTTAAAAAAAGACAGCAGAATAATACACAAGCTACATATATCTATATATATGTACATGAATATATATTCTTGGTGAAATTTTTTGAAGCAGTTGCGAGATCGTTCAAAACTTCAAAGCACTAGTGGACATTACATTTGTGACAGAAAACCAAAACACGTGCTTTGCATCCAGGCATTTTGCACTTTGCTCTTTCTGCAGCATTTTGGATTCCGTTACGGGTTCTGCTGTCGGACGGACGTGTGTCTTTAGCTGTTCGTTTGTTGGGGTACTTGACGCCATTCGTTCGTTTCCCTGATAATTTGAGGAGACTTGACATCAGATAATTGTTTTTTGTGGGCCTTATTTGTACCAAATCACCTATTTATACGTTCCATTTAGTTTTCCTTTTTTTGTTTGCTACTTATTTTTTTTTATTAGTATTATTTTATTTTTTCGTTCGCCGCCCCTGACCTACGCGTGTGCTGCAGTGCTGGCAACCTGGCCGCCCTGGCGGCTGGCATGGCACAGGCACACAAGGGTTTGGCACACGAAACTACAGGCCAATTGCTCTTGCTGACACCTGTAGCAAGATTTTCTGTGCAGTTTTGAATGAGCAAATGCAAATATGTATGGAGCGTGAAAGAATACTTGGTGAGGAACTAAATGGTTTCAG
>NW_025937839.1:0-592 GCF_000764305.2 Hyalella azteca | reverse complement strand
TCGCAAATTAAGTGAGTAATTCATTGTACATCTGTACGAATGGAGACACTGGATTCTTTGGAAGTATTGTCTTTAAAAAGTAATTTTTAAACGTATATTATTTATTATATGATATATTCGCTAAAATCTGGTATGTTAAGGGGAGCGACTACCCTAATCGAAATTTTCGGCTTCTCCGGTTTTTAAGCTCATCTTAAAGCTTACTTTCTGCCGCATCGAACGGTACTAGAACCATCTCTGCACGTTGATTTATGCGTTCAGGGCAGATCCCGAAAGGGGGAGGGTGGTGGGGTCACTTCACAAAAGTCTATTGGGATAATTACGGCCAAGCCTTATAAAATGTGCTATCACTGGACCTGCAGCTCAGTTACAACTAAGCCATCATGCGGAATGATGTTGATGTAGTCGTCCTATGCACTGCTGACTGACTTTGAAGTGAGCAGAGCTGGGCAGCGCTACTTTGAAATATAGCGGCGCTACCGCTACCGCTACATTCTGTAGATGTAGCGGGCGCTACCGCTACACCCACTAGATTGCAGCGAGCGCCGCTACAATGGAAATGTAGCGCCGCTACAATAGCGGCTACAATGGC
>NW_025937838.1:0-1090 GCF_000764305.2 Hyalella azteca | reverse complement strand
CCTATACTTTCTAAAAAAGTTAAGAGATCGTAAGTTCTTCAGCTAATAAGTATAGGCCTAGGGGCCTATACTTTCTAAAAAAGTTAAGAGATCGTGAGTTCTTCAGCCAATAAGTATAGGCCTAGGGGCCTATACTTTCAAAAAAGTTAAGAGATCGTAAGTTCTTCAGCCAATAAGTATAGGCCTAGGGGCCTGTACTTTCTAAAAAGTTAAGAGATCGTAAGTTCATCCGCCCATAGGTATAGGCCTAGGGGCCTATACTTTCTAAAAAAGTTAAGAGATCGTAAGTTCATCCGCCAATAAGTATAGGCCTAGGGGCCTATACTTTCAAAAAAAGTTGAGAGGTCGTAAGTTCTTCAGCCAATAAGTATAGGCCTAGGGGCCTATACTTTCAACAAAAGTTAAGAGATCGTAAGTTCATGCGCCAATTGTTGACGGCCTTTCAAGCAAAATCCACCAATCATAGAAAAAAGAGCGTAAGTACTTACGTTCACTTAGCGAGTTTTGAAAGTTTGGCCCCAGCAGGGCTGGCGACATAATCGAGAACAAAAATTGGGTCATATTGTTCAGATGTTGACAATGTTTCTCACCAGCAACAAAACAAAAGTGCGAGCGTATTACTGATATGCTCTTTTTAACCGGGACATAGGGGTCAAGATGATCCACTCAAGGGTAAAAAGTGCATCTCATTTACACAAGGCCTCGCTCATTTCTTTGAGTGCAGCATTGCTAAGGAGACTGTAGCTGGTGGAAAAATTTGACATTTTTGGCTTAGTTTAGTTAGTTACGGTAGTTAGTGATTAGTTTGATACTCACTGAACTTGGCGCCAAGATTCGTGAATGATTGAAAAGATACGAATATTGACACTCGATACCAACCAATCTGAGGAAGAGGACGCTAAGAATCATGATTATCGTTGGCACTGTCGTTCATTTATGGTCAATGAAAGCCACGCGGTGAGTAACGTCAGATCAAATTTCTAGTGTATCCTGCTGTCGGACCTGCGCTAAAATGTTAGTTAGAACCACGTTCAGAAATGCCTGTTAATACCTCGATCAAAATGTCTCGCTAGAACCACGTTTAAAAATT
>NW_025937837.1:0-9325 GCF_000764305.2 Hyalella azteca | reverse complement strand
GAAGCTATGCAGGAGCATATGTTCAGTCTTAAAATGCCTAGCAAATTACGGATCAGGCAATAAGTCCAGCAGCTATCTCAATCAATCGCCAGCTATAGAAAGATCGGGTTCCAAAGGCCGGATCCCTTGTGAATCAAGTCACAAAAAGTTCAAGAATTGGCAACAGGCCATGGGCCTATTTCTTCAATGCCAACACTTCTATTCTATTCTATTCTAGAGCCTATTTCAGTATTTGAAGGTAATGTGTTGTCGTTGTGTTGTGTATGGTGCTGTTCTCCAAATTAATTTGCCGTTTATAATTTTGTCACCCTGAGCTCAGTCCTCCTGCCCTGGCCCTGATCATGATGTCATCATTGTTATGCCTAAGTTGCCTTCATTAATCATGATTAATGATGATTGATGACATAAATAAGCTAATTACCATTGAATTGGTTGGAGCTCATTGATTCAGCCTCAGGACTCAGGTGTGTTGTGTCTTCACTGTCGTGTGTGAGACTAATCAGTGTGACATGTGTATGCAGTTTGCTCCACAGATTTTCAAGAATCAGTTCATTTTTAATTTGCTCATTGCTCAAGATTTAAACCAATTAATTTTAAAATGAAATACTGGATTGCTGGTATCCGAGAACCATGATCATGATGCTATAATGCTTCACTCAGTTTACTGGTCTAGTGATTGCAGGACTCTAAGAGACTAAGACTCCTGTGTTTGGTTTTTTTTTATCCGAGACAAGACGTGAGACAGGACAACAGGCTCTTTCCCGGTTTGCAATAAAAACCAGGACAATTTTCATTTATCAGCCCTCCGCAGGACCGCAGCCTGCAGGAATTCTGGGACAATACCAAGACGAGATGTCAGACGAGACATTCTGGTTAAGATAGGTATCGTAAAAGGGGGTAACTTAGACTCCTTTTTTTTAAATGATGCGATTTTTTACTAGCTAAATTAAACTTAAATTGAAACATGCAAAATACAGGTTTGTACTCTTGGTTTACTCACCATAAATTGCTGGCTCCTGCCTCTTATAGTTTTGATGTAATTTAAAAAAAAAGTGATGGGTCTTTGTTACCCCAGCTCTTAGGGTATCTTAGACTGGTTGGTAAAATCAATTATATTTTTTTTGTAAAATTACTCTAAATCACTCCAGGTTTTGGTGCATTGTAGTAGAACTCTTCTAGTTACATATGCAAATGACAAACTTGAGGAAAGTGTCATAGTTTGCAAATGGGGGGCGCCGCCCCTGAATGGGGGAACTTAGACCACCTAATGTCAGCCATGACGGGGTAATATTAACCGGCTTGGAAATTAAGTTAGAATTACCTTATATAAGACTCTGTAGCCAGTCTGTAGAGTATGGCACAACATAGGTCAAGGTCTTGAGGACGCCATTATTTTGTCCAAAAGACACCAAGGCACCATCTAAACGGATGGTGGATGCCAATGTTTGCTGCAAACGGACAGCAAGGACACGAAAATTGATTGCCCATGGTCTGGAAGTTGTTGCGTGGGCGCCGGAAGTTTATTTTGGGATGTACACCAGTACGCCAGTGAAGAAAGTTGCCAGTATGTTTGCCAGAAATGTGAAAGTGCATCTCTGGTTCTCTGCCAGGCTACCTGATGCCTGATGATCAATACTGACACGCGCACTTGCACGATCGATGCGGCTGTTTCTCAATGATCGACATAGATGCCCGCGCTCTACGATCAATGACCGACATGGATGCACACATTTTACGATCAATGTGGCCGATGCCCAATGGTCGATTCTGATGCTCGCGCTTCGTGATCGATGTGGCATGATTGACACAGATGCACGCATTTTACGATTTTTGTGGCCGATGCCCAATGATTGATTCTGATGCTCGTGCTTCGTGAACGATGTGGCATGATTGACATGGATGTACGCATTTTACGATCAATGTGGCCGATGATCCATGATAAATGCCGATGTTCATGATTCATGAATGATACGGCAAGATTGACATGGATGCAAGCATTCTACGATTGATGTGGCTAGTGCCCAATGATTGCTGTCAATGCTCATGCTTCGCGAACAATGTGGCATGATTGACATGGATGCACGTATTTTACAATCAATGTGGCCAATGCCAATTATCAATTCTGACACTCGTGCTTTACGAACAATGCAGCCTGATTGACATGGATGCACGCATTTTGCAATCAATGTGGCTGATGCCCCATGATAGATACCAACAGTCACAATTCGCAAACAATGCGGCAAGATTGACATGGATGCAAGCATTCTACGACCAATGTGGCCGATGCCCAATGATCAATTCCTATGCTCACGCTTTGCAAACAATGCGGCATGATCGATGTGGCCAATGCTCTTGCTTCTTGAACGATGCGGCATGATTGACATGGACGCACGCATTTAACGATTGATGTGGCAGATGCCCAATGATTGATTCCGACGCTCATGCTACGCGAACGATGCGGTATAATTGACATGGATGCACGCATTTTACGATGGATGTGGCCTATACCTAATGATAGATTCCGAGGCTCACGCTTTGCAAATGATGCGGCATGATCAATATGGATGCACGCATTTTATGATCAATGTGGCCAACGCTCTTGCTTCACGATTGATGCGGCATGATTGAATGAATGCAAGCATTTTACAATCAATGTGGTCGATGACCAATGATCAATTCTGATGCTCACGCTTGGCAAACAATGTGGCATGATTGACATGGATGCATGCATTTACGATCGCTGTGTCCGATGCCCCATGATCAATTCCAACATTCAAGATTCGCGATTGATAGGGCATGATTGACATGGATGCACGCATTTTATAATCGATGGGGCCAATGCCCCATGATTGATACCTACGTTCACAATTCATGAACAATGCGGCATGATTGACATGAATGCATGATGTGGCCGACGCTCACGCTTCACGAATGATGTGGCATGATTGAAATAGATGCACGCATTTTACGATGCCCAATGATCGATTCTGAAGCTCGCGCTTCGCGAACGATGAGGCATGATTGATATGGATGCACACATTTTACGATCGATGTTGCTGATGCCCCATGATCGATTCCAACAGTCACAATTCGATAATGATGCGGCATGATTGATGTGAATGCAAGCATTCTAAGATCAATGTGACCAATGCCCAATGATCGATTCCGACGCTCACAATACACGATTGATGCAGCATGATTGACACGGATGCAATCCCTAATGGGGGTACGTCGTGGGGGTACCCTGGCCTGTGCATCAGCTGGATGCCTGGCATACTCGTGGGTCAGGCCAAACGGCAGAGGCCCCCGCCCAGATTGCTACCGGACAGAGGCTCCCTTCTTCATTTTTTCAACCATGGGTTGGGGAACCTCAGCCTTCTTTTCCCCCTACCCATTTCTTTGGCTGCCTATCTTTCCTGAGGCACCCTATGCCCTTCTCTCCTCTCACCTTTTCTTTCTACTCATCCTTCTCCTGACCCAGGGTATCCATCCCAACCCTGGCCCACACCCTTGCTCAGTCTGCTCCCTCCCGGTTACAAGGCAATGTTACTCATTCCTGTGCTCCATATGCAATGCCTGGACCCACAAACGATGCTCTGGCTTTCGCTCCATTCACCTCTACTCCACAGACTGGATCTGCCCTATGTGCAGACTGTCTGACCCCATCCCAGCCAGACCCGCCTCCCAGCCAGACCTCCCTATGCCCCACCCCTCCGACCTCCCCCTTTGCCTCCCAGCCTTCCCCATGTTGGCCCCCTCCCACCTCTGTGTCCTCCAGTTTAACTGCAACAGAAATCAATCCAGTGCAGTTGAACTGGCTACTTACCTCACCAAGAATGATGTGGTGGCTGCTTGTCTCCAAGAGACCAAGATATCAGCTGCATCCCGCCCCCCTCCTTCCCTGGACATGTGCTGGAATGCAGGGACCGCCACGGAGGTCATGGCGGCAGTCTCATCTTGATCCGCCATGATGTCCCCTATGCCAGACGAGACATCTCTTCCCTCCTACGTGGCAACACCACCATGGAGGCTATAGCAATCTCCACTCCTCTTAACGGCTCACCTCTCTGTATCATCAATGTATACATCCCACCAGCCTCCTCCTGCCTCCCAGGAGACTGCCTGATAGTGGGCGATTTTAATGCCTACCATTCCTCTTGGTTCTCCCACACGGAAAACCAGAGAGCCGCAGTGCAAGGAACCACAGTTGATGACCTCATCACTGGTTCCTCCCTTACCTACCTCAATGAGGACTCCCATACCTGCTTCCCCTCCCATGGCCCGCCCTCCTCTCCAGACCTCGCCATCATCAGCGGTCACCTACTCCTCAGTACCTCCTGGACTCCTCAAGTCGCCCTCAACTCGGACCACCTGCCCATCCTGAACATCTCCCTTCCTCTGCTGATTCCCCGACCCCCCGAGCCGCCCGGCAGTCAGTGCGAGTCAGTTCCCCTGGAAGTGAGTCAGTTTCTCACAGTCACTACAGAGCCAGTGAAACAATCATGTTTTCTGTAGGAAAGAATACTCTTCAGAGCTCAGCTTTGTGCAACTGATGCAAATGAAATCCTTGCAGTGTTCACAGATGACCATCTGATCATCTTTTCTCAACTAGGTCTCTTTGCAGAACTTGCAAGCATCTTCAACTACACATTGCGATCTTCTGTTTGATTTTTTGGTGCATTTTTCAATGAACCGCATTCCTTCTTAACAATCATGTTTACTTTCTTCCCAGTCATCAAAATATCTTCTTTCTTAATTTTTTAATGATTTTGGGTTCCTTCACTGAGATTTAGCTAGGGTCTCTCACAGCAATAAATCACCAGAAACAATAAATCACCGGAAAGAAGCCTGTTTACCACAACCGCCCAACGGTAGTAAAGTTCCAAAGTTCTGGAAGTACAGCACAGCCGCCCAACGGTAATAAAGTTCCAGAAGTACAGCACAACCACCCAACCGCAATAAAGTTCCGGAAGCAATTCAAAGCAGGAAACAAATTGCTCAGGCTCCTGGAGCAACTACACAGCATGTCTGATCTCCACGGCATCTCAATCTGAACTCTGCTTCTGAAGTAACAAGTCAAATTTGAAATTGTAAGATAAATCGCAATTACTTGTTCTAGTTATCATTATAGTGATGACAGTAACTCAAGTGTAAGGAAGCCACCACATCTGGCATAAAGAAAAATGTCTTTCCAAGGACAGTTAGAAAAACAAATCATCAAATTTTTTCACCCAGAATGTTACCTCACCATGATATTATTGTGTCTAAACAGGGGCTTGTAACAGAATGAGATGAGCAAGCTCAATCGAGTGGAGCCAAGTATTAATTTGATGTCTTACAGCATTCTTGAAACTGAACTGGTACCAAGTGATGTTGACTGTGCCCATCCTCCCAGACCATCACTTGCTTATAAAACAGGTGCATTTCCAATGTCTACCTTACATGCATTTATGTTCATAATTGATTGGGAAATGTAGATTATGCCTACTTCTCATTCACAATTCTTGACCCTAAATAAAATAGCAATGGTTGTTTGCCACAATGGTTGCCAGTCTGCCAGATACTATGAAAAATGTTTAATGATATATTCTTCACCTTCTTAACTAAAGGTATATTTTTACATGGGTAAACCCTAGATATACCGTCAACTGGGGCTACTTGGGACGGGCGGGGTAACTTGGGACACTCCTCCAACACGGCCTAAAACTGTTTTAGCAGCAAAACTAATTGGAATATTGCAAAACTAAATATAGTGGCATAAACTTGAACATTTTTCCTATCTATGTAGTATAAAGGAAGTTCAAAAATACTACATTTACTAGCTTTGAAAAATTCCTGAAAGAAATGATGAAAAACAGTATTTTGAAAAGTTACTTCTGCTAAGGTCTGTATTAACAAAAATATTTGCCATATTAAGAAATTTTGCTTAGAAAAAAGCTGCAGACAAGTGTTAGCATGAAAACTTTATTTGCGGAATTTACATACCTATATCCCAAAAAATGGCGGGCATTTCTGCATGGCGGGGCTACTCGGGACACCCCCCCAGGGCTATTTGGGACACCCCCAAAAACGCATTTACAGTAGAACCTCTGTTAGCAAAGGCTCCAGTTAAGAAAAAAATTGATTAAAAACAAAGAATATTGATTACATTTACCTTGCTCAGCAAAAAAATTTTACTTTTCAAAAAATTAGTGCATTGTCGGGCATCACTAAATTGTGCATAGAATGTCATATATAGAATTGTGCACCAGGCATCATAGAATGAAAAGTAATTGGCCAAAACTATGATTTATTTCTCCAAAACATATGATGGTTGTCACTAAAACATTCCTTTCTGTTTCAGGTATGTTTTTCACGATCTTTTTTTATAGTAAATTCGTTTAACCCAATTAAAATTGTGTGAAATTACAAGCTGTCCTGTAAGCTTACAGATACAGAAAAAATGCTATAAGGCTGCTGATATGAAGCTTGCAGTGGACAAGGTAGTTGAAATGCTCAATGGCCTGTTCATGGATACCGTAAAATGGGGTAACTTTAAAAAGCTATTAATTAAAGCCTGTCAGAGTACCCCCTCCAATTTTTTTATTTTTTGGTAAAATAACTCCAGGTTTTGATGCATTGTAGTAAAACTCTTCTAGTTACATATGCAAATGACAAATTTTAGGAAAGTGTCATAGTTTGCAAATGGAGTTATTTGGAGTTATTTTACCAAAAAATATAATTGATTTTACCACTCGGTCTAAGATACTCCAAGAGCTGGGGTAACAAAGACCATCACTTTTTTTGAAATTACATAAAGACTATGAGAGGCAGGAGCCAGCAATTTATGGTGAGTGAAGCTAGAGTATAGACCTGTATTTTGCATGTTTCAATTCAAGTTTAATTTAGCTAGTAAAAAAATGGCATCATGTATAAAAAAAGTGGTCTAAGTTACTCCATTTTACGGTACGGTAATATTGCATCAATAATACGGTAATTAATGTATATGGTAATATCATATCAATAAAGGAAAGCCAAGTAAAAATCACGGAAAATGTCATTTATTCTACCTCTACATCATCTACAATGGAAGAGGAGGACTTCAGAGTACTGTTAGTAATGGATGAGTACACTCTGCAAGTCTGCATGCTTCAAATGTTTTAAAATTAAGTTTTATTCCAAGTGTCCCGAGTAGCCCCGTTTGATGGGGCTACTCGGGTCACTCTTTTATTGCTTCTGGCACCTTACAAATAGCATATGGAATTTTTTTGGAGAAGCCTTGCGATAGCCCTTGCAAAGAGCTTTGAAATGAGCCTAAACTTGTTTATGAAATGTTTCATGGTAAGAAGATATGCATGAAAAACTTTTGAAATCATCCCGAGTAGCCCCGGTTGACGGTAGCTGATTGGATTCAGACTGCAGCTTGGAGGAAAATATGCAGGCTGTTGATTTCCAGGCATGGAATACCATCAAACGGGGTAAAAAGGGACGGTTTTGAGGAGTTCTGCCTAACATCCAGGCTGTTCTGCTCCCCAAGAAGATTTTATTTAAATTTAAATTTAGATTTTTGCCTAAATTTAGAATTTAAGCAAAAATCTTTGTGATTAACCCATGTTTATCTTAACTGTGGCCTTTGCTAACAGAGGATCTGCTGTAAATGTGTTTTAGGGGTTGTCCCTAATTACCCTGGGGGATGCCTCTTTACCAAGTTTTTCTTAGCTCGCTTTCGTGTCTGTGATGATCAAATCTTGCAATCGATATTTCACCAACTTTCCCATTAGCTAGCGCTCTGAAACTTTTAGGGAAGCTCAGCTCCCGATATCTGCCGAAAAATTATTTTCTACTTTTGAGTCCACATGAAAAACGTGGTCTTTAAAAATTTTTTTATACATTTTATTTTACCCTGTCACCCAGAAATGGCTGCCATTTTTTTTTTTTTTTTAATGAGATAGGCAAATTCCATCAATTACGTTTTCAAGCCGACACCTGTGTGCAACTTTTGATGTAAGTAGAATGCTTTAATACTGCGAATATTTTTTTGCTCCAGACCCTAGTAGAAGTACTTTTCCAAAATTGCACTTTTCACACTTTTTTTCAGTGATTTTTTAGAGATAGTAAACGTTTGATTTATTGACTAGCTTTATACATAATATAGTAAAAATGTTGAAGTTTTCACCACTATTTTTAGTTTTGCAATATTTTGATAGGTTTAGCTGCTACAACATTTCTACAAAATGTGGGACGCACATCCTGATTTACCCTGCCTGTCCCTTTTTACCCCGTTTGACGATATATCTACCTCCTGAGCCCTAAGTGGAAAATTGGGCAGAAATCACCCATGACCTGGATAGAAATGCCATTGAATCTGGCCAAATGTACTCCTTCCTGTTGTCTTTTCCCAATTTATTCAGTACATAATCAGGAAAATGGCATATTTTTATGCTGGATTTTTTATTTTTACATGTGAAAATCACTGTGAAGTATAATGACCTTCACCTTTAATTTTAAATAATTTTTGCCCAATATTCTAAATTAGTTATGAGCTACAACTAGATCTTTCCCACCATTTTTTGGAGCCATAAGATTCTCCCTAGATGAATTGCCTCGTATCTAACTTGACTAAAAAAATCAGGCATAAACCACCCATTAATCAGACAAAAATTGACTGGCATTATTTAACTCATTCCTATAGCGCTTTCCCAATTTCTTCAGTGAAAATAATAAAGAGTGCGTAGTATTTTCTCCTGCAATAATGAAAAATTCTGTGTGAAACTAATATTTTACTATAGTGATTTCAGGAAAATTCTCACCAATATTCTATATTGGCACATCTAATTTCTTATAAGTGCATGATTGTGGTGCAATATTCCAAAATTATTGAAAACATATGGTATCGCTTTAAATCAAAGAGGTTTAAGTATTAAAAAAGGGAATTCCAATCTTGTTGCTACCTATGCAATACAAGATAGATCATAGGTAGCTAATAAATCTCAAACCACAAAACCTGATTTACTTGAGTTTATTTCTTACTTAAAACTAAGATGTCTAAAGTGTAGGAGTTGAGATCCTGGTAAAAAAAAACTTAAATAGACTACTTGCTCAGCTGCTCTATCTAAAAAATTGGCTTCAGAATATTTTGGTTTGCTAGAAATTATCAATGATTCACTTAATTTATTGGACAATGACATGTATTTAAAGCTGTTTTATAATCATTAAATTGATTAGTATGTATGCTTTGTTAAACATATGTATATATTTAGTTTTTTTCAGATGTTTTGTTCATGAGAGTGCAGTATGGATGAAAATGGTCTTGAGTCAGAATCAGCACCTGGACCAGGCATCATTC
>NW_025937836.1:0-1594 GCF_000764305.2 Hyalella azteca | reverse complement strand
AGCGTGCACCACTTGCTGAAGAGAGCAGAGTGTTGCTGCGGGAAAACTTACTGCAGCAGCGTGCACCACTTGCTGAAGAGAGCAGAGTGTTGCTGTAGGAGGGTCTCCCTCTGGAGCGGGTGGTCGACCTCAGCGCTGTCCATGATGGTCCTGAGGGCCTCGCAGCTCAGACGCGGCACGGTCAGCTCGCTCAGCGTTCTGTCTGACGTGCGGCAACCGCCGCCGCTGGTGCCGTCGTTGTGGTGGAAGTACAAGTCGCTACTGGCGCTCTCCTCCTGCCAGCAAATGAATAATTAGTGCGTTTATCAACGATGAACTTCGAATAAACTTTGATACATTAGCTATGATTTATAAAAAATTTACTTGATTAAAGGCAATTAAATTAGTAACTTCAACGTACAAGTTGCTGTTGGCACTCTCCTCCAGCCAGCAAATGAATACTCATTAGGCAATTCATTGATTAACCTCATATAAACTAGAACAAATTAATTATTCTTGTAACTTCAAAGTACAAGTCAATGTTTGCGCTCTCAACCTCACCAAGTGAATGGTTGTTAGGCAATTCATCAATGAAGGTACAATTATGCATAAAAATATTCATTTGAAAAAGTCTAAAATTAACTCTACTGGTGTAGGTCATATGGTCACAGTTGCCAGTTATTCCGTGGCTTCCAATTAAAAATCATGTAATTTTTAAAGCTTAAACAACACAAATTGTAAAATACTTTCTTATGCCAGGATACTTAGGTACTTCCACGTAATAGTTATAAAAATGGTATCTATCAATAAAATAATGTAATACATTTAATAAAGCAAGTAGCTAGGAAAAACCACACAGTTGCTACAGAACAGGTAGATAAGTAAATAAAAATAAATATAAAAACATTTTTAAAAACCACGTGTTTCTGGTGGTTACTAAACTCAAAACAATGAAATAAAACAAATAAAAAAGCTTAAAAAAACACGTTTTCTTAACGGAAAAAAAGAAAAGCATTAACTCGTTCAACATAACATTAAAGTTATGTTGAATGCTATGTAAGAGTTAATGTTTTTCTTTTTTGTCCGTTAAGAAAACGTGGTTTTTATATTTTTTTTATCAGTTTTATTTCATTGTTTTTAGTTTAGTAACCACCAGAAAAACATGGTTTTTAAAAATGTTTTTTTTTTATATTTATTTTCTACTTTTTACTTTAGCAATTCAAATCATTTTCCAGGGTTGGCAACTCTGGATGTTCAACAAAAAACTCGATTCCCAACCATGAATTTTTAGGAGTTTTTAAAATTTTTTCTTTAATTTTTTTTTTAAATTACCTATTACTTCTGATAATCAAATCTTGAATTGTTAGGCAGCATAAACATGCATGCCAAATTTCAACTTACTAGGATGTTTAGAAGAGCTCTAAATTAAGGTTTGAATTTTTGATGGCAGACGGACACGAAACGAAGTCAAAAAAACGTGGTAATAAGAAAAACTTGGTAATAACAAGTAGATTTAACAGTAGAAGAAGCTTGCTGCAGTAAAACATACCTCGTCATTGGATGCCTGTCTCTGCTTCTTGCGCATCACAGGAGTCTTCATCTGCACAGCAGCAGG
>NW_025937835.1:0-275 GCF_000764305.2 Hyalella azteca | reverse complement strand
CAAATTACTAATATTATCTACTTATCTTTCAAATTTGAAAGAATTCCGTTCGGTATTTATGAATTTTAAACTGGGTAAGTTGAAGGTGAAGTTAGGTTTGCCTCTTGAGCTCGCGCTTGAGTTCGCGCTTGAGTTCGCTAAAGTGTCGATTCGGTAATTTTGTGCACCAATAAGCCCTGAATCGAACGCCTTGGATCTCTCCGGACCTACACCAATCAGCCGTGCACCACTCGGCTTTGTCCTCTTCGGACCTTGACCACTACCTGCCGTGCACC
>NW_025937834.1:0-572 GCF_000764305.2 Hyalella azteca | reverse complement strand
CCGAAAATAACAACATTTAAATCGACACCGCTCAATCCCGACCAGCAATAGAAGCGCCTCTGTTTACGTATTCCACATGAGCGTCGCAGACGGCCAATTGGGGAAAGAATATTGAAGTCTAGGGTAGAAAATGTCACCAAAATGGCGGTCAAGAACGCTGGTTAATTCTTTAGGAGCCTGTGAGCCGTGAACGTGACGAAGCTTGAGAATCATGCCAACGACACATTCACTGAAGATCACACTCTTCTCGACTAAATTATTTAATGATGGCCAGCCCCGGAGACAATATAATTTAGTGGCGACATCTTACTTTGCGTCGAGAGATTTACACTATAATTCTTCTTACATGAGGAAAGTTTTAAATGATTTAACTCCGATTTTCAGCAATCTTCTATCACTATTATTTTACAGAATCTCGATACGCACAGTTATACCAACACCACAATGCACAAAAATAATTAAAAAAAATATTCATGGCATTTTTTCGGGAATTTCGCGAAATCGTCATCTATAAAATTCACTTCTTCCAAAGCCCCGTTATACGCGCTTCAAACACGAATGATCCATCACAT
>NW_025937833.1:0-1941 GCF_000764305.2 Hyalella azteca | reverse complement strand
TGCTAGGCGGCTCGAGCTCCACCCCTTAATTCAAACTCTGCATCTCAACCCCCAAATCCCCCTATTCTTATCTTATTTATTCCTATTTCTAATCACACAAACATCATTGCAAATATCTATTCACTGCATGTGTGCTACAAGACAAATTCACACTATCAGTTGATAGGTCCTCAGCTCACGGTCATACGTTTAAGCCAGATGTAAACATCGCATTACAACTGTCATCCAATATTTTAGCTAGGTCTCCAGCCATAATTATCATCATAGATACACATCGGTGTGGAAACTATCGTATGAAATACACATAAAAAAAGATAAAATTGCCCTGGATGCTACTTGTGGCTTACTTTTGTGAGATTCTTATCATAAATTGGGGTTAGCATTAATCTTTATAAATGAGTCAGCCAGATACTCATTTCTAGCGCATTTTCTCAGTTATATAAAAAATGCATTGTTTAGCTCGCCATGTCCGTCCTTCCAAGACCTTAACTTTTCTTCGACGAGAAAAGACGCTCTCTGTCACTCAGTACAGTGAGTACTGAGTTATATTTTTTCTATGTTATTTGAGGACTGACTATAGTATAGACGAATTTTCCGACCCGAGGCTAGAGAGCGTTACTCATCCATATCTTCGCCTAGGATTTAACAAATCCTATGACACATATGTATTATAAATGCATTACTTTTTCAAAACATGCTGGAACTTTTAATTCATGACTTGTACTTCAACATATTTGCTGATTTTAATCATTAAAAATCTTTGTAGTCATGCTGCGTGCCCGTCATCCGAAGTTTGCTCCGTGAAAATTGCTTGTTTAATTAGAATGAATCAAGTAAACAAGTTGTTCACTACATCTCTCAACACACTAATCTCCTTGGATGAATGTGAACATGAATAAAATTATTCAGGTGAACTGTACTGCCATTATATACATGTCTGCTGACGCTGAGTGCTCATGTTGCCTTCAAGTCATATATCATAGTTAAGATTCAAATTCTTTTCAGATTTTATTGTATGTTCAGTAAATGTTTATATTCGCAGTTTGGATACACTGGTATGGAAAAGCGAATAGTAATTAATCATACTTAATTATAATTCATCGAAATTTGGACTAAGATTGCAGTTAGTAAATGCATGATATTGAATAGTTGAATAATCATTACGGTATGATATCATGTACTCGAAGTATTATTTTACTGTCGAACTCTTGCCTGTTGCTTCCCATTTATGACGTCTGAAAATACAAAAATGTTGCGTCCCCAACACTAGCGTGTAAGGCAGTGGTTCCTAAACTGTTGTAGGCTGGCGCCCCCTTGGCTCCCCAGAGAACTTCTAGCGCCCCCCTACAGACACAAATGGATTCCTATAACCTCCCCCCACAGTTTAAACAATACCAAATATTTATACCAGATTCACTGAAGAGGTTCAGAAAACCCAGATCTGGGTGGAAAACCCATCAGATGAAGACTAGAAGAAAAAGAAGTCCAAGGCAAGAAAATGCATCAAACTCTTTTTTCACTTCGGATTTATGGATAAAGATGATATTGACGGATTTTTGCAGAATTATTTACAAGGACAACATCTTGATTCGCTAATAATGGATTAATAAACACAAATTTTGTTGGGAAGCGTACTCAAGTATTTTTGACTGAAGTTCCTAATAGTAACAAGATCATGATGAATCAGCACATCTCAGAAATTTTCTATCAATTAATTCCAGGAGAGACTATGACAAATCAATACATCTTTCGTATCGCTGTCTACTCATGCCTATCAGTCGTACGCTGTTAGCATTGCGCCATTACAGCCGGCGAAATTATTTGAATGAAATATTCACATCTTCCGTATTATTATTTTAAGGATTATAATATACAAAAACACTATGAGTTCAAGCAATAGACTTGAAATAATTATTTGTATCAATAATATTCCTGACAATA
>NW_025937832.1:0-4293 GCF_000764305.2 Hyalella azteca | reverse complement strand
ACTGGCACTGAACTTGGCGCGCTAGTTTATTTCAATTCGAAGTATAATTAAATCCGGTATTGGGATTACTATCATTATTAATTTGAACCCCGGTTTAATTTTGTCCCAGCACTAAGGTTTTCTTGGCGGGAATAAAACATTAGTTAATAATAAAATATTAAATAAACATATAACTTAGTTATCCAGTTGCTACTGGAACGCGTAGTGCCGCACCGCATGCACAGCAACGTGAGCTTCACGTGCTCCAGGTATCCTCATTTGATAGGCCTAAGGTCGGGAGCTCTTATGTTGATTTAAGGTAATTTTTCTAAATGAAAACTACTAAAATACAATTAACTTTAAATACAAGATTTGTGTTGAGAAGGAAACCATAAAGATAGGATAAAGCTGCTATCTTTGATGAAGTGTACGTTGGCTGTTATTAAGTAATATCAAATAGACGAAAATAGAATAAAGTTTTTATATCACATTGCTCTTCTCTCTAATCCATTTATTTCATTCCTCTACGTACATTATTTCGCATGCAAATATTTATTCTGGATGTTTTAGAATACAAATTTAAAAATCCATCTTTCAATGTATACGTATATGTATAGGTTTACTATATATATGTATTGGAAACTTGAGGTGTAATCGTGGAAAACTTTAATTGCCGAAACTCATCTGTGAAATTTCTGATCGTGCCGTTTCACTCCCGACGCTTGTGTCAGCAGCACGCGATAGGTCAGAGCGCGCTTATATCATATGAACTTGATAACATGAACTTGCTAATTAACGAAACGATGCTAATGAACCGCCCTGTATGGTTATATCTCTATATTGGGAACATCGTTGATGTAAGATAAGAGTTACGTATTATGAGCCGCTGGCCTTACTGCATGTGTTTAGGGGTGGCGTCGAACCGCCAGTTATAGCAACAGTGGCCCGGTCTACAGGGGTTATATAATGGTCAATATTTGACTTCTAGGACTTATAGGTTAAGGAAAAATATTCTAGCCCTGAAAAACCTTCCAACAGTAGATTTAGTGGGAATTTTTTCATTTATGAATTTAACTGCGAAATTGAAAAAAGTGACGCACACGTTAACACAATGAAAATGTTCTATTCATCTTTCGGGGCAAGTTTTTTAACTCGAATTGTTTATATTGAAAATTTATTTTTACTTCAAAATTTATTTTTAATTCAAAATTTTTTTGAAGGGACTCAGTGAAATGGCGTAGGTCTCTCGTAAGTATAAAAATGACCGTTCAAATATGCACTATTTCTTCGTAAATGTAATGAAAAGCCTCTAATGTAGAACTTGCGAGGGCGTGAGAGGTCCTGCGAAAATGTCACGGGCATTTTTAGTTATCTCTCGCGGGCGCATTTCTGATCAAAGAAACGTCAGTTTACAAATAGAGGTCGCATTTTCCTAATCTGATATTTGAAGGAGAATTGTCTCCCATCGACTATTTGCTTTGCTTCTACCACTATTGTAAGCGTAAGTCGTCGAATAATCTTTATAATCTTAACATTTCAAGAACTCTAAACTTCGTTTATATCGCTGTTGCTTCTTCATCTCTGTAATACCTTTGAGCGATAGAGGTATTACAGAGACAGTAAAAGGGGGAAAAAGATTAACTTTTCAGAATATCAACATTGGAGCAGTGAGTCGTGGGTTCCATACCAGCTACCTGCGACAGTTCTGGTCAAAATCTGCGGGGTGGCAGGGCGGCTTAGCGCAACAAAATTGGTGCAGTGAGTTTCGGGTTCGAGACCCACAACAAGCTGTGAAAATGCTGCGTTGACCAGAATCGGCGACAGGTCTTACGCCCAATCAACACGGAAACTCCTATTATAATTATTATTATTATCATTATTATTATTATTATTATTATTATTATTATTATTATTATTATTANACCTGCCACAAGAATGAACATAGGATAATAATGTAAGTGTTCACAGTGAAAACCTGTACGAATAGGCTTCTGTATTCTATGGTTTCAGGCGCCAGCCTGAGCGGGTAACCAGCACGCTGGCAACCTGCTTTCACTGTGTGCGTACCCTTAGGGCGGGGTAGTTGTTTTCAGCGCAATGAAAAACCACCAGGATAAATATTTGCTTGGAGAAGAAATGTTTTTAAAATTTTCAGCGTCTAGGTGAGATGGTAAATTCGATGGTAATCTTCCTGTGAAATTCCGCGAATCAATTAGGATTCAACATCTAATTTGACTTATTCCCTTGCCATGAAAATCTAAATTATTGATATAATTTTCTTTTTATTTATAACTTTTATTGTTGATGTCGTTCATGAAATTTTTGGCGTTCACGATGTCCAAGTTGAATTTCGTCTTGAGCACGTGCTTCAATTGGCCATGTCGATGGCGATGCAAATATATTCTCGATTTATTATCACAGCAATTTGGGCATGGCTGTTGTCAGCCCATTTTGACAGATCCAATTTTAAGAGGTTGGTATAAGAAATAAATATTTCAGCAGGCGATCGCCACTCCCGAGTGCGTATCGGGAAGCGTCCTTGGCCTCCCAAGCTTGACGGCAGGGTTCATAAATCGCCTTATTGAAAATCAAAGGTAGATTATCAGTGGCCACCCTTGTCCACTAAATTCTTATCCATTTAAAATATGGTTGGTGAACGGCAGACATTTTGATTTAAGGGTGAATAAGTAATAGCATTTCAGTTTACTGCGTTTGGTTATTTCGGATTATGCACAAAAATCATTTACCCGAATAGCAATCAGACTGGAAATTTCATAATAATCATCAATAACAAAAACTTAAACTGGGTAATTATAAACATTTCATACATGGTTCAAATAAAATAAGTCTCTCCAGGAATCCCGTGCTCTCGGTTAAGTCTGCGATGACAGGTCAGTCAGGCAGTAAATTTCCTTGCAGGCAAAATGCATGGAATATTCATGCCTTTTTTCCAGTGACCACACCTTCACTGGTCGCTCAGTTACGCTAGAATGCAGCGTCGAGAACTTACGCGAAGCAGAGCGCTGTATTACCAACACATTACGTCACAGAGTTCCGATACACTGATTTTCATCTGTTACGTGTCAAACGAAGTTATATACTTTGATAATTTAGCGATGTCTTCGACTGTCGATAAAAACAGGCGGGTCTCTCTGTGAAGTGGTTGGTTGACTGTAGCTGCTGCATGATGAATGTCGGACCCGTGTAAGGAAGCAGGGCGGTCTGTTCTACAGCACAATAGCAATCGCCCTGGGTCAAGACTGCATAGAGTGGAGCTGTGCTCACTCGTGATGCAGGGGATATTTTTTCATTCTCTAGCTCATGGAATTGATTAGTTGTTGATTAGTTGTTGAATTATATCAAATTGTTATTGTATCATGTACTCAAGCATATTGGTATTTATAAGCGCCACTTAATTTCAACTCAGGATTGTTTTAAGAATTCAATTGTTTTCAACTGCGTTAAAACATGACATGCCTAACGAATAATTTTTCTTTATAACCGTGCTCACTAATAGTAATGCTCAGGATTTATGTTATTAAGATAGTGTGCATGAGTAATAACGCAAGTACATATTGGCATGAATTATGAAAACCTTTGATTTAGACTCGTTCCTAAATCTCCTTTAGACTCGCTGCTAAATTCTTTGCTCGGCTGCAAAGAATTTGCCCTCCGTTTTTGGTTGCTTTTGTTTGTGGGAAGCAGCTGCGTATACCAGCTGTTGCCATGAATTACTGATACCATTGATGCCCAGGCGTTAAGTAGGAATGAGCAGCTTTAATTTCGTTATCGTGGTTCGACTTTAAGATGTTGAGTGATTACTGAACGAGCAGTTAAATTTCCACAACTGATAGTTACGAGCTTTCAAGTTCTTAACTTCATAGATAAAAGATTAAATGCGAAAATGCACTACACAATGTCAGTCCGAGACAATATTAATAATTTTTGAAGCGACATGATTTGAGTACACCAAGTATTAATAAATAGCAATAATGCAAGATTTTAACTTATTTTCATGAGTTGCGAGTCATATAATAGCGGTTTCAGTTCTAAGCGAAGTAAACTTTATTGGACTCTAATAGTAGGGCGACTCTCTATTTTTTAGGACTCTATTAAGTAGGAGATGATTTGAAAAAAAAATCTGATCACAGTAATAATTGGGGTTGCGATGTGAAGTTGTTATCTTCAACATTTATGGAAAAAATTGGAGAATAACTTATGCGCTTCATCATTTGTTTGCTCGAATGACAAGACCCTCCAGCGGTGTTACAACAAGCTTACGATATTTTACGTAATTTTTATGTGATCGAGCCT
>NW_025937831.1:0-41900 GCF_000764305.2 Hyalella azteca | reverse complement strand
GTGCGCTGTACTTTAGAAAGCTAAAATAGTTCTACTATTTTAGTCGACAATATACGCGAGTATATTGACTACGCGAGTCGAACTGACAATAATAAAATGTAAGACATGTCCGGGTTACTTCTGACTCTTCCGGTTGTCCGCCTTGTAGGATACGGAACGTACGGTAATCGTAAACTGCGGCTGTTATACATACGAAATGTAAACAGACGGTGTTCAGTGTTGCCATATGACTTTGGAGAAAATTTATTCTAAAATAAAGATGGCCGGGATTGCGCAAACACGTGCACGAAGATAATCAATTTTCATTACATTGCGCCAACTGTGGACAGCAATAGCTTAAAAAAAGTGAAAATGCGCGGGAAAATTTACCGAAAACATACATCATCCTGAGTGTGGTGCAGGTTGATCTCCATTAGGGTGGTCCTCAAAAAACTTTTTTTCTTGAAAATGAGTTCCTACCTCAAAAATGGGTTCCTCCAGACTAGTCCAGAGGCCTAAATAATATCTCTAAAATATTTTTCAAATCAGTTAATATTAAGAGGTTGCTCAATGGTGTCAAAGTTTTACCCTTATGGCTCAGGGTCATTGGGTCCGTAGAGTAAACAAAGAAACAGGCTTAAAGATTGGGGTTGTCCACAGTGGGTCTAAAATTCAAATATAGTTTTCCCATGCTCCTTCATCACGCTCTGATTTCTTTATGGAGAGTTCTTAATGTGTAGAAATTTCGAAACTCCCACTGAGCGCTCACACAAAACTTCAGAAACTCCCTCTGGGCCTGAAACCGTCAACAGTGCGCCCGATGTTCCACCCATGAGGCCATGACCGCCTGGAATGCTGTGCCAACGATAAGTTCATGGATGTTCCCGGTGTTTGATGCCGTTCTATCGAAAAACCGCCAGCACACGATCCTCAATCCCCAACTCCCACAGAAACTCGACGACGGCATTGCTCCGCACCCTCCCCTTACCTTTGGCAAGCTTGGGAATGCCGAGAAGTTGTAAAGCTCCTTTCCCGCTGATAAAGGACAGGTAGATGGTCCACGTGCTTCTTGTTCGTGATGTTGGGGGTCAGCCCCTCTAAAGGTCGACGGTCCGGGCCAGTATAGTACCAGCACGTGAAGCCAAGTAAAACAAACTCAGGGAACAAACGGGGTAAGAACCAAGCAAACATGTATTAAATATAATCAGTGGTACATGAAGGTGAAGGGTGCAAAATTAGTTGGTTAGTAATGAGACAGCCCAGGGCTATGAGTGATGGGGTGAACCTAGCATGAGAACATAAATAACCAGCAGCCCAAACTGGTTGAACAGGAAAGAATAAACAAGGATAACTAGCAAATGATCAAAACTGGGCCAGGATAATGAGTGAACTAAATCTAATCGCAATACACAAGAGAAGATTGCAGTCTTGAAAATTGGTCTTGAGTTAAAGCTTTGCTTTATCAATCCTCAGGCTGGGGTCTGGGAATATCAGTGAGCAGAGTCCATAGGAAAACAAGAACGCGGTGATCTTACTGGTGGTAAGTAGTGGAGGGAACAGAATGGGCTTGCTGCAGTGGTTACAGCAGGAGTAAGCAGACTGAACATGGCTGGGCATAAATGAGGCCCCAACACTGACTCCAAACTTGGATTGTATATGGCCCACGAGTGGCCCAAGACTCTGCTGACATGCGGTTCTGATGCTCGTCCAGGAGCGGCAACACTTGCCCGAAGATTTGTCCCAGACTGGACTAGAACGCGCTCCAAACTAGCCAAGAATAGGCTCCATGTTGGCCGCTCTTCAAAAGTGCAGGAACAACAACACATAAAACCTATCCAACAAAACACTTGAAACACATACATACACTTGAAATGCATAAATACACATTAGCTACCTACTACTAAACTCTAGAACAATTTAAAGGGATGATTGATGATATTTACAAACATTTACTGATAACATTCAATAATTAAAATTTAGGACTGAGATGCGTGGCGAGAGTATTCCCTTTACTCACCTATTTAAGAGCCATGATATTCATTTCAGGTCAGTGATGAGTCAGCATGGCAGTAAATGACCAGGAAGCAGGTTTGTTTATAGCAGGTTAATCAGCACGAAATAGGAGCAGATCAGTATTGCACTGCTTCACTCAACTAGTCAGACTGTCAATGAATGTGATTTTACACTAATCTGAATTTATCTGGCTGTTGCTCAAGTAATCACACACTGGGACAATAGAAAGAGAGGATTAATACAAGACACTGGTAACAATTACTAAATAGTTTATATACCAGCATGTGGCCCCTAACAGTGAGGTCCTGCATTAGCTTTTCTTCCCAATGCACCACCACTGTCTCGCTCATCTTCAAGTCCGCCTTAAGCTGTGAGGTGTACATGGCTCGGTGCTTTTGCCGATATCGGCGAATTGAGGAGCAATTGGTGTTAAACTCTTCTGGCTCATGACCAGAAGAGGTTACCAGAGGTTTTGGCTTCTAGCTGCTTTGGTAAGAAGGAACACAGCTCGTCTATCGCTCACCTTGGTTCGGTAAAGGGAAGCTGCCAAGCCTGGCGTCATCCCGTTCTTTGCCCTCATCGGTGGACTAACGCTTGTCCCCACAACTCTCTGTTCTCGTTGCACATGGAATTCCTCCTCCTCCTCCACCGCTTTAGCACTGCATGACGTGGAGGACAAGTCGCCTAGGTCCATGGCAGTAGAAGCCAACGTTGACGGCTGCCGTGCCAATGACAGCAATCATCATGCCCATGCCACCATTTTCAGTTCCGCTCTTCCTTACGAGCAAGCTCGGCATCGATACCTCCCATGTACCCCGGGCGGCCAGGCTGCCGCTGCACGACCAGGAAAACAATATCTTCCTCAATCTTCATGATCGAGGGCACATCCTTGTGGGCTGCATCGAAAACCCTCTCCAGTTCCTCCTTGAAGACGGACTCCCTCTCGGTCTGGGCCTTGGATTCCCTTGTGACGATTATTCTTGACTTGCTGGTATTCTTGCTTGATCTTGTACAGCTTTGTTAAAATGTTATCGGGACGCATCGTTGGAATTCTTGCACATTCCCAGAACTGGAAGACTTTAAAGATGGCATCCTTGTAGGGGTCATCTTAGTAGCGCCATTGCTATGATGGAAGTGGACAACGGCCAGAACTTCCTAGCACAAAGGAAGCTTTGCTCCTGTCAATGTGGGGGGAGACACTGAATATCCCCTCTTTGCATGGGTGACAATTGCCATTGCCCATCTCAACCTTCAAAAATCCGTGTATGAACACGACTGACGGACTGTCAGAGGTACACACTGCACAACACACTCTGAAATGGAATCAAGTCATTCAGGGTGGGACTGGACAAAGAATTACTATTCAAGCATTTTCAGACCTGTTTATTTGTTCACTCTACGGACCCAATGACCCTGAGTCATAGGGCACCATTGAGCAACTTTGACACCATTGAGCAACCTCTAAATAATAACTGATTCGGAAAATATTTTGAGAATATTATTTAGGCATCTAGATGAACCCGTTTTTGCGGTAGGAACTCATTTTCAAAGAAAAAAGTTTTTTGAGGACCACCCTAATCTCCATGTCCATGATGTGTTGATGCCATTCTCCTTTACTGAAATCTTAAGACTTTACCTTACTGACATACCTATTTTCAGTAAATTTTCAATCATATGAGTTAATTGTGCATTTTTTAATCTATAAAATAGTTGATAATTTTATTAATTCATCTAGCAGTATTCTTGTGCAGTCTGCAGCAGTCATGTCTTCTCTTTTCAATTTGGAATAATCCTTTCTTTTATTAATGGGAGGAGCCAAGCCACTGTGCAAAGAGTGGATGAATATTGCAAGATCTTTGGCGACGCTTCAGTAGCAAAATTTACGCCTTCAGAAGATCTTGCCAACACATTTAGATTGTAATTCTGGCATTTAATATATTTGTCAGTCTTCGGCCAACTATTTAGAAAAAAGTAAGGTTTCTGGTACGTTGGATGGATCAGGATGCAGTAAAGCTTGTCTGGAAATTGGTTGTGATGAGTTCCCGCCAAAAAAATGTAAACAAAATGTAGTTGCAGTCACATTAGAGTGGTCAGACTGCATCATATGATCATCACATGTTCAGTTGACACTTGCTGTACAATCGGGCTGTTTTTAGGGTAAAATTAGTTATTTGGGGTAACACGTGCATGCAACCTTGTAAATAAGTTCGTGGCTTGTAAATAGTTTTTCATTACTAAGCGTAAATGGCTTTTCAATAAAAATTACCCAGCGATGCATTTTTAAAATGGTCGGTAACGCTTTGGGCCTAAAAACCCATATATTGGCGACGCTGCTTCCACCTTCTGCACCCTAGGAACCAAGGAAGGTATCTAAAATTGCAGGTAAAAAATGTTTGTTTTACCATTGATTTTAAAAAATTGCAGTTGACGATAAGCCATTTTTCTTATTTTCCTACTGAAGACTCTTCAGTGAAGAGTTTGAGAAAGATAATAAAAACAGGTATAATTAGCCAGATTCTTGGGGATTTTTGTCCAATTCACAGGTTGCTGCTAGCCTGCTACCCAATTTTCCACTTGGGTTAGCTTTAAACATGGTGGGCGTGGGAAAGGGGCAGCTGATGTCCAACAGTCAAAATAATGAAACTATGCAGAACTGCAGAGTGCAGAAGACACCCGTTAATTTTACAAAATTGCTTACAATTTTGGACACTATCATTAATTCATGTGCTCTTCCCAATTTCTTCAGTGGAAATGAAGGAAAATGACATATTTTTGCCTTTGATTTCTGAAAATTTCCTGTGAAAAAATTGACTCTATTAACAAATTTTAGAAAATTCTTTGCAGTATTCAAAATTAGGCTCTGCTCAAAGTACAACTTAGTTGCAACTTGCAAACTTCAGACTTTTTAGAATCCGCTTATTTTAATTTATTCATCAATTTAAGATTTTAAAGTTTAAACCAATAATCAATATATTATGTATGATAATGCTGGTATTATGATTCTTTACTGACTTACTCATACTATCCAAAGTCGTTATGGTGCTATTTTCTATTCTATTCTGTGTGTTTTTGAATTTAGAAAAAAATGCAGCCACTGTTGTACCTAATGTTCCATGGTTAGCATTGTCAAAGAATTGTTGTAAACCGTCAAATGGGGTAAAAAGGGACGGTTTTTTGTTAATAACTTCTTACCATGAAACATTTCAGAAACAAGTTTAGGCTCATTTTATAGCTCTCTGCGAGGGCTATCCAATGGCATCTTGAAAAATATTCCATATGCTATTTGTAAGGTGCCAGATGCAAAATAAAACCATCCTGATTTACCCCTGGGAATGGGGGTACCAATCTGGGACACTTGCAATAAAAGTTAATTTTAAAATGTTTGAAGCATGCAGAGTGTACTCATCCATTACTTACAGTACTTTAAGTCCTCCTCTTTCATTGTAGATGATGTACAATCAACCTGGTCTACTCGGGACGGTTTTGAGTGTTTTTCGTTAATAACTTCATACCATGAAACATTTCATAAACAAGTTTAGGCTCATTTTATAGCTCTTTGCGAGGGCTATCGAATAGCATCTTCAAAAAAATTCCATATGCTATTCGTAAGGTGCCAGAAGCAAAAAAAGTGTTCCGAGTAGCCCCGTTGAACAGGGCTACTTGGGACACTTGCTATAAAACTTCATTTTAAAATATTTGAAGCATGCAGAGTGTACTTATCCATTACTAACAGTACTCTGATGTCCTCCTCTTTCATTGTAGATGATGTAGAGGTAGAATAAATGACATTTTCTGTGATTTTTACTCGTTTTTCCTTTATTAATATGATATTACCAAAAACATTAATTACCGTCAACTGGGGTGACTTTCGTGCCTTTTTTATTTTGTTTTGCAAATAAAAACAGGGTCGTAAACGCCGGGGTCATAAACGCCAGGGTCATGAATGCCAGAGTGACTTTGGCCATAGTTTATGACCCCGCTTTTATTTGCAAAACAAAATCAAAAACGCAGCTGAAGTCACCCCAGTTGTAATTACAGAAGTCACCCAATATTACTGTATTATTGATGCGATATTACCTTATCCATGAACATGCCATTGAGCATTTACAACAACCTTGTCCACTGCAGTCTGCAAGCTTCATATCAGCAGCCTTATAGCATTTTTTCTGTATCTATAAGCTTACAGGACGGCTTGTAATTTCACACCATTTTAATTGGGTTAAGTGAATTTACTATAAAAAAATATAACTCAGTACTCACTGCGGAAATGGCTGCCATTTTTTTTTTTTGGAATGAGATAGGACAATTCCTTCAATTACGTTTTCAAGCCAACACCTGGGTGCAACTTTTATGTAAGTAAAATTTTTTAATATGGCAAATATTTTTTTTTTTGCTCCAGACCTTAGCAGAGGTACTTTTCCAAAATTGCTCTTTTCACACTTTTTTTCAGCAATTTTTTAGAGATAGTAAATGTTTGATTTCTTGACTAGCTTTATAAATAATAGATAGTAAAAATGTTGAAGTTTATGCCACTATTTTTAGTTTTGCAATATTTTGATTAGTTTAGCTGCTACAACATTTCTACGAAATGTGGGACGCACGTCCCAATTTACCCCGCCCGTCCCTTTTTACTATGTTTGACGGTATATCTAAAATGTCATAATTTCAATCCAAATGTATTGGCAAGATCTTCTGCAGGCATAAATTTTGCCGCTGTTGCGTGACTGAAGATCTTCATATATTCAACCACTTTCTGCAACCCTGCCATTGCCAAGAGTCTCTGAGCACCATAGTACTGAGCTAGACATGATTATGCACTTTGTGAATATGCCAGCCTGGCGGCCTGCTGTATCGGATCCAGCGTTAGCGCTGTTGCTTCTAATTTACTAAAACCTCGAAATCTGCTCCAAGTCTCCAACCATCATCTGTTGCAAAACTGGTGTAAACTGGTACATATAATTTTGTATGGACTTAGAAAGCTGCGTTTGTGTTTTTTCAAAAATAGTATAAACTTGAAATGCAGCGTTTATGTTCATTACAATTTAAGATATGGTGCTAGTGCAGGATTGAAATTTTCCTACTTGTTTCTGAAATCTTGCATCTCTGGTGTAATTAATTTTCAATACATTTGGAATCTTGTGGCCTGATCATAGTGTACTTGTATTAACGAATAGATAGGAGGTAATTCATCTAGCAGGAATCTTGCAGTTCCTGCACCACATTATTGCTTTAGTCAAGGAACTAAAGGTAGTTGTTTTCTTTACTAGTGCTAGTGGGCCTCATCATATATAGCAGTATGCTCTTGGAAAGTAATGTTTACATTATTTCAAAACTAGAATAAATTAAAAAGCAGTGTTTATGTTCATTGATGTGCTGCTGATGGCCAATGATGTTATTGACGTGTACCTAAGAGACTCAGTGTTGTACTGTGACGTCGTTCGTCACACGGTCAGATTCAATGCACTAAGTTTTCCTATCCTCGTCTATTCTTTCTTAAAATCTTCAATCATCCCGGCGTTCACTCCACAAGTGCGTGGAAAATATCGCAAAGATCAACAAAATTGCCATCTTATGAACGCAGCGAGCCACCCAAGCGGTTCCTGCGTTCTCATCTAGCGTGGCATCGTCAGCGCCATACCAGTGCGCGTCTAGAGCTTTAGTGAGTAGTGTGTTGCTCCGCGAGCCCTCCCGGTGTTACCTTATTTATATGATGCTATAGCTTGTCAAGCCTATTGTATCCATGTATTCCTCTATCGTCTTTACTGTGTGTGATTCCATGTTCATGTCATTGAGTGAATATTATAGTCGTTACTGTAAGTAACGCTGCGTCTAGACATTGTTGGCAGCCATTATAACGATCATTTGCTAATAGGCTCCTACATCATAGTTGATATATATTTTCTAGTAGTATGAATTCATCTATGAGTAATTATTTTGAAAGAATTATTTGCTGCATACTTAGACGTACCGATTTGATATTTTCTAGGCCATTTGCTTCACCTTTGCTGTTGTGACTATTTGAATGTTACTTAACCATGTAGCAAAGACGCTGTTCCGTTTTCTTTGACATCTCATAGAAAAGTTTTAAGGGAGACTACTTCATTCTCCACTTACAGCCTCGTGAAACCCTACTGTCCTGTGCTGACATGCGTTTCTTTCAGTCTCCTTTAATTTGAAGCATTTTAGGTAATTTTAAGATATTGTCCTCTAAAGTTTATCTCTAATCTCATTATTCCAGTTACGTATCGTAATTAAATTTGAAGCCCACCCACAGCCGTTTCACTAGAAAAGTAAGCAAGCCCCGACTCCGCATTGGCACCATTATCAAAATCGATTCCCAACCTAGCGTTGACGCTATAACTGTAATTGAAGCCCAACTCAGCGTTGGCAAATTTGAGCATAAGAAAGTAAACGTCAACATTCGGTATATCTGGCCTAACTCATTGAAGCTCAGAAATCTTAAACGTAATTATCCTCAATGTTGGCGTCTCTTCTTCTCGCCTGCCAAAACCACCTCGTGTGAGTAACAAATGAAATATTGTGGCCATGCCGACATAAACAATTCCTGTCATGTCAGTTGTAATTTTGTTATCGAGAAGTCAAAATAGAACGTTCATCTATTCTATAACGTTTAGTACTAAACAATGTCTAAAGTCTAAACAATGTGAGTCTACCCCCTGCATAGTGTGAGTTTTATGTAAGTATTTCTCGACCTATTAACTAATATTAAATCTTATTTTCAGCTTACGTCACTCAGCTTACGTCACTCAAGTATATGAAATAAATGGGAGAAAACTAACTTCGATTTTCCCTGCCCCGTTGAGCCCGCACAAGTTTGTGTCATGTACTGATGATAATATAGCTGTTGTAATTTGTTTTTTTTTTATACTTTCTAGCGCTGACATCATGCTTGCATGTGGGGGAGGCTTGAGTGGTGACTGAGGGAGGAACACCGGAAGAGCAGGGAGATAGGTATGTCAGGGAGGGTGGCCAGGAAGGATGCCTCCTCTACAGAACTGTCCCTCTGTGAGCAGACACTGAGGGTTGAGGATTGTGGGGAAGGAGGGGCAGGCAAAGAGATGCTGTATGGACTGGAGGGGGTCCCTACACTCGTGACAGGAGGCACTTGGGGAGTGTCTGACCCTGAAGGTGTAGGACGCCAGGGAACTGCAGTAGCCCAAATGGAGCTGGGATAGCACCAATTGATATGGGCTAGAAAGCAAGGGAGCAGAGACTGTGGAATTAAGCGTGGGTAGGCTGGAGGGCGCTGGTAAGGAGCTGAGCGCAAGCCAGGTCCAGGTAATCGAATAAGGGAAAGATGCCAGTCTCATTGTGGAGATGAGCAATTGGGGCCATATTGAGGCAGCCAGTGGCCAATCTCAAAGCTGTGTTTTGGGTAGTTTGGAGGCTTGCTATTGCAGTTTTTTAGGCAACAGGGTGCCAGATGTAGGCAACATAGTTGAGGATTTAGCGGTTCTTTGTCCAATAGGTGGCAATGATGTCTTCCTTGCAGAAACCCCTGTTAGTGCCAGCCAGGCTTTTAAGATTCATAGAGAGCCCATCACTTGAGTGACTATGGTTCTGATGGGAGGTGATAACATATAATTCTTTTCTCAGGTGATGCTAAGGATTTTGGGGGTTTTATCTATATGGGCTTTATCTAGAGAGTGGGAGCATGCTTGGTGTGTCAAATGGACTTTTTATCCCTGGCCCAAGACATACATCTAAAAAAAAGATTCTGGTATGCACTCAACATCTTTTAGGCACTGATATACTTATAATGAAACTCAGAAATGAACTTGCGGAAGTCTAAGAAAAGTCTCTGCTTTGACACTATGCAATGTTAGCCAAAAAATGAAAAAAATGATACTCATAAACAGGTGTGCCATGGAATATATCTTCTTTCTGAGTCATGAATTGTCATTAGAGGTATCATACCATTTACCATTCTAGAATATCAGGCTGATGCCACCTTTGGAATGATAGAATAAATACAATGATTATGGTAAATTAAACCCATTTATATAGCCCTTGCAGAGGTTATTACTAAAAAAAAATAACTAACATGTAGCATTTTTTTAAATTATCTGTGAAATGACAGCGTTTACTCACGATTTTTGCCAAAAATTCTGCCTGGTATTTCAGATTGGCATTTTTAGCCTCAAAGTTCCTGCAACTGTTCATGCCACATAAGTTGCCACTGAGCAGACACTGCACATACCTACCTTGCTGATCATCACTGAGAATTGTGTAATACGTGTTGAAACTATGAATCTTACGGTTTGACAGGATTTTTACAAAGCTGTTTTGATGGCACTAGAACAATGATTTGCTATTGTTTCAGATTTGCTATTGCCACTAGGTCTGGAACTTTAGAGCTGAAGATCGTATTGTATATTGGTTCTTCTGAAATCAGCATTTGGCTCCCCTTAGCAAATAATATTTTAATTTTTTTGACAAAATATTACTACCACTTTATGATCAATATTACTGATTGATTCTTTCCAAACAGATTTGAATTTTTCATGTTGAATTCATTTATTTAATTAGCTGGAATGTGTGATTAAATTTCCTTCTATTTTTTCTGTTAAGCTATAAAGGCTTAATGCACTTGGCATTGCTATGTATTTTCTAAGATAATATTTGCTGGAGTAAAGATTGAATATGAGCAAAAACTCATCATCTGGGAGGTGAGTCGTGACTGGCCAGTCCAATTCTCCAATAGTACAGCATATGTTGTTGGCATTTTTATTGCTTAGCATTTTTTATTGCTTAGTGATGGACAAGGGAATTTGGTAATTTCATTAATCATTTTTTAAGAAAGTAATGATGTTTCACCTAGACCCACTATAGCCATCTTTTTAGGCTTTTAGTTACTTCACAAACTCAACATTGATGCCCCCAGTAACCTACTAGTATAGGCATACATTATTCAAACATAGTAATTTATGAGGGATAATTGTAAAAATCCCAATTAAAACTTACAAAAATTTATGTTTGGTAAACTATGTTAGTAAATAACATAGAATAAACAGGTGCATCCATGCAATCCATGGCCTGATGACTCATCCTTTTACAGGACCCAATGGATGAACCCCGTGGCGGTGGGGCGGGCTGGCTACGAGCCAACCACCATCGAGCATTGGGCCAACATCTTGTCCCATGGGGTGAGCTTTTGTTTGGAGGCTGGGGTGAACCCATAACAACTTAATGGTGTACCAACATCTGTATAATGTATTAATATAGAATTGAAGTATTAATTTCATAATTAAAACATAAAGTAAAAGCATAATTGCAATTTTTTTAAATGTGCTGCATTTTGAATCATTAATGCAATTTTTGTGTAGACCTCTGCAGCATTTTATAACATCACTATTTTATTCCATCATATAATGCAGCAGCAGATCTACCGTATATTTGTTTGGGTTTTAGGAACCTGATATGCGTTAGCCATACTAAAATTTAAGGAATTGTTCATGTTTTCAGTCTGAAGTTTGAAGTAAGAATTCCCTTTGCAGTACTGTAGGGCTTTTTAATGTCTTTATGTTTGACTAAACTAAACAAATATGAAGAGGGATAGGTTGTATTTTTCAACTTGAAAAGCTTAATGTCCATGCTACAAAAACTGCAGTCACATGTTGCAAGTGATGTGTGCAATGATGATGATAATTATTAATGGTGTAGCTGAAATTATTAGACATCCCAGACAACAAGCAGCTGTTGTTGAGAGTAGCTCACACATCACCACTTGGATGGTAGAGGGTGACTGCCATTTTGTTTGCCGTTTTTGTAGGCATCATCTTGTACACATGTTTTGTTATGTATTAATTTGAGGATAGGTAGAATATATGGCTTGATATGTTTTATTTTTCACACATTTTACAAGTAGTTGTACTTTGAGTGACTCACCTGGCTTTGGCAGGCATTTGTGGCTCCAGCAATGTGGCTAGCATGGCTGCTGGTGGTGGCTGCAGGTGTGGCCGATGGCTGGCACAGCATGCGGACTGTGGCATGTGGCATTTACGGCTTGGCGCTCGTGCTTCTCTTCACCGTCTCCACAGTCTTCCATGTGGCCAGCTTCATGCTCAGTGGCAGGTGTGTGGCGAGCTTCATGCTCAGTGGCAGGTGTGTAATCTTGGTACTTGGTAATCTTGGTACTTGTTTGGGACATAGCAGTCCAAGGCCACGATGGATCGCCGCCTCTGATTATCGTTCATCCGCCCTCATTTGTGGAGGTCGATCTGGGATTGTGCTCAGGAAAACGTCCAGTTGTCTCTTGAAGGTCTCCAGGGTGAACTCCCCCTCTCTTAGATCCTTAGGTAGGATGTTGAACAGGCTTGGCCCTGCCACGGAAAGTGATCCTTCCCGCAGGGATTGAAATCTGACTGCGGATCTGTTACATAATGGGGGGATCTTGCACAGTCTCCCCCTTCTCTCGTTGTGATATGTCTCAATCCTGCGCTCTCGAAGTTTGGCACCATTCCGGTTATCATTTTCCATGTGTACAGAATGACATACCTCTCCCGTCTCCTCTGCAGTGAGTACAGACCCAGGCGCCTCAACCTCTCCCAGTAGTTCAACTCTTCCATCCCTTTGATCCTGGAAGTGAAGGTTCGCTGGACACCTTCCAGTTGCCGCACTGCGCCGAGTGTGAACGGGGTCCAGAGCTGACAGCAGTATTTTATTTTTTTTTTATTTTTTTTAAAGGCCTCCCACACTCACCATTCCAACAAAAAAAAAGGAATTGATTTTATTAATTAAAAACAGGGAATGGTTTCATGTCAATGATCAGGGCCCCGACCTGAACGCCTCTGATGGTGGCCTACACCGACTCCGAGGGTCAGCAGTATTCGAGAATTGGAATTACAAGGGCTCTAAAGAGTGTGATCATCGGTTCCGCTTCTCTTGTTTTTAACGTCCGCCAGATCCACCCCATCTGTTGCCTACCTCTTGCGGTTATTGCAGTTACGTGATCACCAAAATTGACCTGAGTATTCAACACTCCTAGATCACGAACAAGTTGTTTCTCTTCGATTTCCGAGTTGTCAGGTGCTAGGTAGCGGTGCTCCATACTGTGCAGCTCTTCCGCTACCTCTGTATCTCAGAACCTCAAACTTGGTCCCGTTGAACTGCATGTTGTTCACTTGGTTGCTGAGGCAGGTGCTGCACCGTGCTGACCGTGCCATGATCTACGTGTTCATCGCAGCCTCCTACACGCCGTGGCTGCTCCTCCAGCCTCTACCCCCGGGGATGGTTCACCTCAGGTGGGTGTGTCCCATCACCCCTAGCCCACCTCTACCCCCGACACCTCAGGTGGGTAGATCACTCCCTCTCACGCCACTCTACCCGTTGGTTACTCCACTGTTTGTGTCACTATAGATAACACGAAAGGCGGGATGATTTTAATTGCAAGCCGCGTAATTGCGGCGATATGAAAGGAATTTGAGGAATGAAACAAGTTAAACAAAAAAATTTATTTGGAAGGCAACAGGACGCAGTAGGAATTTCTATTTTTGTCCTTGGCTCTTTGAAATCAGTGCAAGAAAAGTACTGGTAAATTCTTTGTTGAGGGAAGTTTGAAGAAAAACAGTGCTACCGTAACCCCCCCCCCCGGTGAACTGCCGCCTACTTTATATATGCGTGTGACCGACGCTGACAGACGTACAAAGTTATTGATTGGGGAGGATATTTAGCAAGTGCTGTTTGTTAATATCGTGTGTGTTGCCACAATTACGAATATATAATTTATGGTGAATATCCCCGCGCACATCAAACCCTTTTGTCGCAATTTAATACATTTAAGTAATAAATTTTCGCGTAAGGCGTATAGTATGGAATCTGATGTGTGCGCAGGTGGGGCGTGTGGGTGCTGGCTGTGGTGGGCATCGTCTATCAGCAGCTGTTCCACGAGATGTACAAGATGGTGGACACAACCATCTATGTGACCATCGGCGTGGTCCCGGCGCTGGCTGTCCTCCAGATGGTAAGAAGTGGCATGGCATCTACTCAAGCAGAATTTTTTTTAGAGGATTCATCCTGTGCAGATGGAAGAGGGAGGTGGGAAAATGTGTAAGTGTACCAAGTTAGGTTGTAGCTGATAGGGTGTATATTCCTGGTAGAGTGTGTCTGATGGGAGGTTTGCTTAGTATGTGTTGAAGGTGTAGCTGGTCTGGACGGATCTTGTAATTGGAGTACCTACATGGTTGGCAATTGTGCCTGGTGACTAGTTCATGGTGGAATTCTAGGATAGTGATTAAAGTTACTTTAATTTTTGGGCAGAGACATGTCCCTTCCCAGCTGTGATTGGTTGAGATGTCATTCTGTCCAGACTGTGATTGGTTATCCGATGGCCTTTGCAATATGCTATATTTTTCCGTTATTTAAAACCCCTCAACAATTCCACCATGATCTTGTGTAAAGCTAACATTGTGGCGCTTTTATGCTCTCTATCCACTATCTCCTCTTGCAGGCAGATGCGGGGATGTGGGAGTTGGGGCTGGGGGGCGCCGTGTACCTGGTGGGGGTGGTGTTCTTCAAGCTGGACGGACGGCTGCCCTGCGCCCATGCCGTATGGCACGTGCTTGTCGGTGTGGCGAGTTACGTGCACTACGTGGCGGTCGCCACACACCTCCTCGCCACACCCGCCGCTGTGCCACACCTCGCCGCGCCACACTGTGCGCGTGATGCCGTGTGTGAGCAGTAGAATGTGCCAATAAGTTGGCAACATACGTGGGTCAACATACGTGGGTCAACATACGTGGGTCAACATACGTGCCAAGAACTGCCAATGTTAGCGAACAGAGCCGTGCCAACAGGAGTGGAATGTCGTGGCAAATTCATTCCATAAGGCCAGCTTCTGGACGTTGTTATCATTCACCTGATACTCATAACTGCCCGATATTCTTTGATATTTGTGCTGTTTTACCCGCATGTTTATGGCTCTCTGATGTTTTTTACATGGTACCTTTATTTTTGTTGCATCGGTACCGCCATGTTGGATAAAACCTATCAAGATGCCCTATTTTCAAAACTCTCCTAAGTACAAATAGCAGCCTAACTACACGTAGCGGCCAATTTCTTATCTGTGATTGGTGGGTTTTGCTTGGAAAGCCTATATGATTGGATGACCGAGTCCAATTACAATTACAGAGTTACAAACTCGTTACTATTTTGATATTACTGCCTCAGATCTCAGCTGTGCAGTTTTTGCTGTGCTTGGTCAGTGTCGCTTTGGTGCTCGGCGGGGTAGGAGGTGCAGTGCGGCTCTGCCGTGACGCCCAAAGTTCTGTGTTACTTGTATTGTGTTCTAAATTACAAAACTAGATGTTCATGTGCTATAATTTCCTAGAATAATTATGTGTGTTCTTACTAGATGCGCGTGTTCCACGACTTGTAATCACTCATGCGTTGATCGAAAGTACATTTTCTGGGAAGTTAAGAGGTAACAAAATCGTTTTAAGATCAAAGTTTATGTATCATGGCGTCTGTTCTACCAACATACCAGCTTCTCCTGTATGTTGTATGTCCTAACGATGTAATGATATTCCTCCATTAAAATTATCCTTATGAAAACTTTAAAGACAAATTTTTAGAGTTTTTTATTTGAAAATCTACCTCGGAATATTTGTGTTCCAGGCCTTAGATCGATGTTATTAGCCAAATAAATTGTAAATAAAGCCAATTATTTTATAAAGTTCAAGTGATACCAACTATTAACTTCACTACTAGCAGCTACTTGTGCGTTTAAGCGACGGGTTACCGTAGCACAGCGCGTGACGCTAGTTATTATCGACTATCCGAGGAAGAATATATCTTATAATTCCATATTACTTCGTTTCGTCGCAAACAATAACATATTCCAAAATATATTGTATTGAAGATATTGCATTTATTGTATTTTTAACAACAATTATTTCAATCAATCATTTATTTGAGATTTTTTCTGCGTTAATTGTCCTTTAAAATTCCAGAAAAACTATTACATATATGGTTCATATTCAACGAGAAGAAGCTTTGAAATATTTTTTTTTGAATATGTGCGAATCTTCGAAATTTTTTCCTGCAGGCTAGTCTGCGGCCTGCTACACGCGAGTTCTATGATGCCACCACGTGTGTTCAGTGGTATGCTGTGCTAGGGGCTGTGCTGTGCTGTGTTGCTGTGTGTTGTACCGTGCTGTGCTGTGGGTTGTGCCGTGCTGTGCTGTGGGTTGTACCGTGCTGTGCTGTGGGTTGTACCGTGCTGTGCTGTGTTGCGGTGTGTTTTGTTATGTAGCGTTGTGCAGTGTTGTATTGCGATGTGCGATGTTGTGTTACGGTGTGCTGCGCTGTGGTGTAATGTACGGTGCCATGTTTTGCTGTGTTTTAATACGAAGTGATAGTGTGTCGTGCTTTGTTATGGTGTGCTGTGCTCTACTGTGTTGTTCGTTTGTGCTGTGATTTTGTACAGTGATGTAATGTAATTATTAATGCAGGGATGTAATGTGGTCAGAATTACTCCGAAGTAAGTATGAAATTCACTGCCAAAGTTGTTCATTTCGAAACAACAACACATTTATTTGGGCCACATCAAAATATAAATCAAGCTTTGTAATATTTTCTTGAATTCTAATTATCCAAATTGCCTAACTATTAGCTAGTTTTATGGCAAGGCATTATTTTAACCGTTTACCAAGGCAAGGCAAGGCATTCTTTGAACCGATTTTTCCGAACCACTTATACTCACCGAGGAGATTCGTTACCATTTGAGTACAACCTTCGAGCTAATAGGTCTTCAGTGAACTATTTAATTAATGTAACAATTGTGCTAGAGTCAAGTTTTGAAAATCGACCTACATTAAACGTTGTCTACTGTACTGTGTTGGTTGCAACCCAAGGCTTTGTGTATACTCGACCTACGCAACTAATACATTTGTGTGTGTTGAAAGTCGTGAGGAATACGCATTTGGTTTGGTTATATTTCATTTTATTACGGGCTTTATGTTGTGCAAGTTCACAACGCACTCCCTGCCGCATCTTATTATGCTGATGCTAGACAAGTCCTATGTCACGTCGTGTGTCGTAGGTCGAGACTGGCCTGGTCGTAAGTCACGTCTTATGTCGAGGCTGGCTATGTCCTAAGGCAGGTCGTATATCTAGGCTGTGCTGGTTGTAAGTCACGTCGTAAGTCGTAGATCGAGACTGGCCAGGTCGTAAGATGCGGTGACGAAGGCGTTTGCGCGGTGGTCAGTGAAGGCGGCACCTGTGAGCAGCTGGTGTTGCAGGTGGCAGGCGTGCAGCTGCTCCACCTGCGGCAGGTGCAAGGGTTACCACCAAGTACCTTCCTTGCTTGAGTCACGTACCTTTATTTTCTTTGATTGCTGCGAAATATTCATTTGAGAGTCACGCAACCTTCCTCTGAGGGTCAAAAACTCTTTTTTTCGACAGTCAAGGACTGCTCTATCATGAGCCAAGTACCTTTCATTTGTTAGCCAATTACCTTTCCTTTTTTAGCCAATTACTCTTCTTTTGTAAGCGAGTACCTTTCCTGTGTTAGCTAAGTACTCTTCTTATGTGAGCCAAGTACCTTCCCTTTGCAACTCAAGTACCTCTAATTAGCGAGTAAAGTACCTCATCCAAAGATGCAATGTACTAACCCCTGCTTCGTAAGTCAAGTACTACTAGCAGCCACCCACCAGGGCTTGGTACCTCACCTTAAGGTGGGTCTCTTGGTCTTCGGTGATCCCCCAAACCCTGACGAAGGCGTCCTCCCCCACAGACACCCCCCGTAGTCGCTCACCCTCGTCCCCCGTCCCCACAGCGTCCAGCCCCGTGACTGCGCGCCCGTGGGCGCATACCTGTGGGGGTATACGGGTGGGTTACTGGGAACGGAATACGGGAACCACACGGAGTACGCACAGGCTGCATGCGAGTTTTTTTTTATACATGGATAGATTACTGAGTCATGACGATGCAAGCAGATTAAATTATGAACCTTTACAAACCTGCGGCAGGGATAATCATTAATAAAGAGTCATTACTGAGTCATAACAATGCAGGCAGAAGATTAAATTGTGAACCTTTGAAAACCTGTGGCAGTGTGAGGGGTAATTAGGCAGTGTGAGGTAATACTCAACCTGAGCCTCGTAGAAACCCGGAACCTCGAAAACGTGAACTCTGATTTATGGTGTTGATACTAGTTCCTAACTTGCAGATTATGTTCTTCAATTTACTCCATTTAGAGTAAATTTGCTCTGCAAGGCAACGTCGCGACAAGACTAGTTATTTAAGCAATTGGTGGTAAAGGTATTGTATACTAATGATTTATTGATATCGGCAAAGATAATCTTCGCATGACGATATAGAAATGGTATTAGGTAAAATACGTAGCAACATTGATAAGAATATTGATAATATGGTGGCGATAGCTTTGATAAAAGACCATGTTGGCCAGTAGCCGATTCTTAACCATCTTGCCGATTTCGACCAAAAATTTTTATGGCTACTTGCGTGTTTCTATAGCCCAACTTGCTGCTCCAAATATAGTGATCTGAACTACCCGTACACTCTACATCAAATATACATCAAGTCTCACTATCCTAAGGCGCTTGGGGACATACCTCGGCCGCCAGGAAAGTCTTGGGCTGGAGTTGGTAGACGCGGAGGTGACCGGACAAGAACCCCGCCAGCAGGAGGCCATCAGAGCTCGCCAGGCAGCTCACGGCGGACCTGCAATTGATGAGACATGAGCTGATGAACAGTTCAAGTCGAAAGACAACCAGCCTCCCGCATATTGTTGAATTCCCATTACTGCCAATAATAATATACCACCGAGACTCAAACCATCAGGACATTTAGTCGCGCATCAAGACTTATAGTGCCCCCTGTTAACTCAAGACCAATATCCTCCCGTTAAGACCCTCAGCCTCACCCGTAAGACTCGACCTCCCAGAGTTTCTCGATGCCGTTGCCCCGACACCTCCCCACGGCGACGTGGCCTCTAACGTAGCCCACGGCGAGTCGCCCGTCGCCGCAGGTTGCGAGCGCCGCCACGGCGTACGGGCGCCAGCGGAAGCGGAAGGATTCGACGCCCACGTCATCGTCGCAGGCGTGGGACAGTTCCTCGTCCTCCTCGTCATCGTCATCGCCGGGACGAAGGATGCGGCCGTCGCCACCACGCAGCACCAGCACCTCGCCGGTGCTTGTACCTGCGACGAAGCTTCCGTCAATTGAGTAGAGGTGTTGACGTGTTATCTACATCGTGAACGCATTACCTACATTATGAACGTATCATATACATCGTGGCTGTATTAATTATACCATGGAATACGTCCCCATCAATGATGTATTACCTATACATGAAAGTCAGCTTGGATGTATTCCCTACATAATGTAGTCATCACGCACTTCCACTCACCCACTGCCACTTGTCCGTCAATGCTCGCCACGCCCCTAGCCAGCAGCGTGCTCCCCGCTCCCCCAGCAGGGCCTTCCTCTCCTCCAGCTGAACTCCCCTCCTCTCCCAGCGTCACCACCTTCAGGAGGCTCGCGGCGTCCCAGCTGTAGAAGACGACGCCACCCCGTCCCGTCACCACCAGCAGGTGGCGCTTCAGCGTCGGCACCCACCGTGCCTGGGGGAGGGGGATTTGTGGCCTGGAGAGGCGGTTTTAAATGGGCGACATGTGATGGGTGGGGTGTAGGTGTGGGATGTGACAACTGGGAGATGGTGTGTCAGAGGTTGCGTGTGGGAGGCAATGTTTTGGATGCTGGTGTAAGAAGATCCTTTTGTGGTGGGGGATTAGGAGGGGACTCACTTGGGTGATGGGTAATGGTTTGCCTCCCACACTGGGTGAGGCGATGATGGGGGACGCGGTGGGGTCTGTAACGCACACAATCATCAGCTGCGTCTTGTGGGCCACGCACATGAACACCTGCACACATGAACGTACATGAGCACCTGAACACATGAATTTATACGAACATCTGCATGTATGCACGCACACGAACCCTTGCACACACACACCAACGCACATGGATGCCTCTGCCTCACCTGGTCGCCGATGCTGAGGCGGCTTAGATTGCTAGGCTGCGCGGACGCCGACAGAGGCAGAGGCTGAGTTGTGTGCCGTGCGTACATGGCGAAGGGGGGAGGCTGTAAAGAGGAGGTGTCAAGCAGGTGGCTGCCAGGAAAGTGCGTTAGGCGTCAAGTGGGAGGCTGCCAAGAGGAGCTGTCAAGTGGGAGGCTGACAAAAGGAACCGTCAAGCGGGAGGCTGCCAAGAGGAGGTGTCAGGCGAGAGGCTGCCAAGAAGAGGCATCAAGCGGTAGGCCGCTCAAACTTTAATGGTATCTCCACACAATTAACTCAATCTTGTTTTCAATCAAGAAATAATCATGGATAATGAACCAAATTTATAGGATAGAATTATAATCACAACTTCAGTTAAAATAAATTATCTTGGCATAAGAAAAATCTTAAATAAATAATGATTATGATGATTAATAGAGCTTTGGTAACATTTCTTTTTATTATACAGCGTTCACCTTCCGACCTGAAAATGTTTCGCAGGAATTTCAGAGTGAAATAAAAAGATTTTTATGGTATATTATCACAAAAGCCTAACACTAGGAATTTCATCCAATTAAGGAATTCATGTTACTTGGCAAATAAGTTAGTGATATAACGACAAGAGTTATTTCGCACTGAAACTATTTCGAAGTGAGCAATATTCTGTCACTACGACACCTGAGTTCATAGGGCTGAAATAGAGACGACTCTATTATATCTTCATATCTCACGTAATGATACGTTCTTTCTATGTCTGATTCTGCTGATTGATAACCGTATGACTGCTCATGAAAAGCATCATGTCTGCTCACTCATGGCCAACACCAGGTTTGCTCGTGGACTGAAGGTTCTGTCGTACGCAAGGTGCGGTCGCCATGGCAACGAAGACCAAAACACAACCGCCTCTGCTTTTGCAGTATTTTTCGGAAACTGTCGAGGAATTACCCTAAGTAAGTGATCATTGAGTCGTGAACATGGTCGTCTTACAATTTGCTCATTCATAATGAGTTAAAATACAGTACTGTGTAAAGAATGTGAATACATTCAGTCGGTGCAAATTTCTTCTAAGAATTTGAGTGCTTACAAACCCTTCCCCCACTTTTAGTGCTGATCGACTTCTCTGGAAACCCGCGAACAAGCGGGGTACCGTTAATTACGTGAATTATTTTTTTCCTCTTTATAGTTTCTTGAAAACCTGGGATGAAGTGAAGCCGCTGTCAATGAAGATATAGCAAGAGATGTGGATTTCTGAGGTGACAGTCAGTGTGCGACGTGACAATGGAACTGATCGCGCTCGGCAGCTGAACTGCCTTGTAACGCGTAGTTATGAGGCGCTGTTGCGTGCCCACTGTCATCGGGGGAAAAATTGCTTTGAATTTGCATATTATAATGATTTCCATACAAATAATTTTTAGTTAATAGGAGGAGTTTGGCACCTTCATTGCGTAGATTATATATCGGTTCGCTAAGTCGAACACTACTTGTGCGAGCTGTGTTATGCAGAACTATTGATTAATGAAAGTATGAAATATGCTACATATGCCAATGAAAGCACAAACTGAAATTTAGTGTGATGAATAATTATTATCTATATAACATTATGTGGATTTTCGTAAGGTCAAATCGAATTGACGTTGCATGTATAATATGTGTAACTCATATGTAATATTCAACCAAATGGTCCAGATATTGAGACGTCCAAATAAAATTAAGCTACATTTTTGACTTGTATACATTTTTCGGATTCCATAAGGCTGTTTCCATAGGCAGATTCGACTTAAGTGTGGTGTTCTCCTCAACTAGCTTAACTCAAAATTTGCACCGAACTGAATAAATTTGCTAAATCAAAGCGATTATAATTACCCAACCGCTAACAATGGACGATGCGACTGCCTCACTCGTCTCTGTAAATTGAGAGCACTCGTCTCTGAGTCTGTCTCTGACTCGTCTGAAATTCAGACGAGTCAAATTCAGAGCTCTGCAAATTCAGAGCTTCACTCTCGAGCGCCCGGCAGTCAGGCTGCCACGACTGATCTACGTAGGCCATGAGGCGCTGTCTCGTGCCTATCTTTGTCGGTCAAAAATAGCTTCGATTTCGTGACTAATTAATAATATAATAAATAGTTAATAAAATTCAGAGCACAATGAATTTTGAGTAAATTTATTTGATGAGAACACTTTTTTTGGGTTGATTAAGTACGTAACGTTAGATTGGATGGACACTAGACCTGTGTTCGTTATGCATGCAGTTATAAGTCATTGATCAGAAAACTAGGTTTAAGAAGAAGTACGATGAGATAGTACCAGTGATAATTTTCTCGTTAGAGATACCTATTTGGTATCAGTGATTATTTTGGTGAGATTTATTGCTTCGCGTTTCTTCCTTCTTTTATTATAAACGTTAATACGATAACATTTTCGTCTATCACACATTGTTTAATGATCGACGCAAACCAAATCTCAAGTCATTACGTGTGAAAAAAATCATATTGAAATATCTTAAATGTAAAGAAATTCTAACACTATTCTAAGAGAATTACTTCAGCATGAGTAACGAAATATTTTAACCATCCAACGATCACAGATAAATACGAACACTTGGTAGATACCAGATACCAATTGCTATTCTGGCGCGCGTGGAAATTCGGAACAATTGTTATTTGGAGTCTCTAGATCAGACGAAATCTCTACATTTTCTCTAATATCGTCTTTATCTTCAGTCGGAATATAAAGTGGTTAATATCATGAAATGCTGGCTATCGAATATTATTTATAATTACCAAATATTGCCAATTATTCGGGATGAATTTTGTAAGTTCATCTGTTAAAATTATTTTAGTCACCCATCAATATAATTAGATATAAAATACTTCATTACTGAGAACAATATAATTTTACTCTTTATTAATCTCAATTCAACATTCGTTATAAAAATTCAATTGAATATTATAAGAATATTTCCTTGAATTTGCGTATAGTGAATAAATCCGGAAGTTTAACGAAATTTATATATCACTTTTTGACGAGTTTTTACACCCAACGAATGCTCATCCCACTTTCAGTAATAGCAGAAGAATTAAATCGATTATTTATTTTTGACGCCCACGAGGCTGCAAGGAGTTTAACGTAGAATCATGTAGGTATGACTAAAATAAGCTATAGCATCGCATGCAGATTGCGTTACATTAGTCGCTTCATACCATTTGTGATTAACTCAAAGAGCGCTTGTTAGTCGTGCGTTTCTGTGAGTACGAATAGTGGCTAGTAAATCTTGGTGTTGATTTATTGGTTACTTTATGGTTCAGATGGTTAGTTTCAATATTTACGTTATTATTAGATAGATCCGGAACTTCTCAGTCTTTAATCAAATTATTATTTACTGATGAAAACAATAATAGAGACGATACTTAAGGGGAGCGTCTTGGTCCGAAAAAAACTTTTTTATTTACGGACGAATCACTTCGAAATTTAATACACGTATGTAAAACGCAATTCTAAGACTTTTTTGTTCATGTGAATTTTTCGAAAAAAATGGAAGAAAACGAGGAATTCTTAGAAAACGGACAAAAAAGGGGGTACTGTAGAAATATCAGCGGGCCTAGGATTTTCAAGCTACAACATCGAGACACGTATCATTCGATGCGTAAAGACCATATCTACAAATTGATGTAGGCGTTTTTTGAAATTTCCAATTTTGTGGGTGTGGGAGCATTTTTTGTAAATTTTTCGGAAATTTTTCGATTTTACCCCATTCCACCCCCTCTTTTTGCAAAATAAAATACAAACTATAACGAAATTAGAAAAACGCCTACAACAATTTGTAGATCTTTTCTTTGCGAATCGAATGGTATATGTTTCATCGCTGTAGCTTCGAAACTGTAGGAGGAAATAGGTTTCCAGTGACAATAAGTGTGAATGTTCAGTAGAGCCCGACAAAGTCCCGGGCGCCTCGAAATCGGCATTCAACACTGCAAGGAATGAGACTAGACGATACTGGAGCTCTATTTCTGTCAAGGATGGTACGAGCGACGGCACAATAACCACCCCGTACGACTGCAGCAAGGTTACTGGAGCTGAGTGTCTGTAGACAAGTGATTTATAGTGCAATGCGGGAATTATTCCCCATCTTAAATGTGAAAGACCCCCCACCCTTTCGGGATCTGTCATGAACGCATAAATCAACGTACAGAGATGGTTTTGGTACCGTTGGATAGGTCAGAATGTCAGCTTTAAGATGAGAATAAAAACAGGAAAAGCCTAAATTGTCGATTTTGGACCAAGACGCTCCCCTTAAAATCAAGGGGCCAAGGTGGTCATATGATTGTTTTAGACGTTTTTATTCGATGCAATTCCACTATAGGAAGTTGGAAAACCGACAAAACTAATTCATGATGATTATCGTACATTCATCAATACGATGTTACCATCATAGACAGTTGACAGTTCCCGAGACAGAAAAACCGAAAACTATAAAAAAATTTCACGAAATGAAAGCTATCATTGTTTAAAATCGAAATCTACCGACTTATGAAATTAATTTACTGTAAAAATTTGATGACAATGTTATTATCTGCGCTCCACTCCTTTTGATATTCATTTTTAACCGTTTGGTACAGAAGGTTAGTTAGTAAAATCTCCACAATACATAGTTGTGCATTCTTATTATTATTGCTGCTTCCTATAAAGCGAAAAAAAAAACACCTACGTGGAGCCATATTTCAAGTGAAAAAATGTTTTGCACTTTCTGGTACGGAAAGCTGACGTACTTCTTTTGGTATAGGTTCAATGACTGCTCGTCTAATTTCATGTACTGGAAAGGTAGAGAAAGAATATTTTTTTCCTAATCCGTTTATTGCTCATCTTAATATGACAAGTAATTCGTTCTTCCGTAAAATTATTCGCCATTAATGCTGCAATTTTCAAGTGTTGCTCTACAAGATATATGCGACGCGTTGGGCAATAGTCTCAAGGAAGCAAGATTTATTAAAATCGCGATTAAACAAAACTCAGGCTCACCTCCCATATCACTCTCTTTATGCCAGGCTGGGACAGTTGTATGGTACCAGCCTATCTAAAGGTTGAGAAGTGCAGCGCCACCTCATTAGAATTTGGAGCCGTGACCGGCACTGAGCTTGGCCAGTACAGTCGCACCAAGATCAGTGATAAGATAATGCCTAAGGCAATTTGGAAACGCCTGAATATTTTCTAACGCCTCAAATTTAAAGATCTTGTAATTTCTGCATGTCTTTAAACGGAAACACCGTCTCAAGAAATTTGCCTGCATATATATCAGCTCTCGTTGGGCATGTTCCTAATTAACGGTTAATATCATTCTGCGCTGAACAATTATGTCGTTATTTGAATAGTAATTACTCATCAATAACAAACAATCTTGAGTCACCCAGTTCTGGTTGCATAATTTATTTTTACCTCTAATTAAATTATTAGAAAACAATAGCAAAAATATGTATAATATTTTACATTTTTGAAAATTAATACGAAGATATTACACAAGAAGAGTATTGAAAACAATGTTCTTTGTTTGGCCGTATCATAGGAAGCTTTCTCGCTCGTTTGCAACTTGAGTTAATTGTTGACAGCGAACGTAGTGCTTCTTGTTAGGGTTTCGGGAAGGGGCAGGGAGTTCAGAAACTCCTACACCTCCGAGGCGTTCAAGGTCCTTGAACTTGTTGCTAGCCTCCACTTCGTTAGAGGCTGATGTGGAGGAAGACATGCCCGGAGGATTGAAGAATTGTGATGAGTAATTGAACGGGGATTTTCTCCACGAAATATTATTAGTTTCGGTTCCAATTTCACCGACCGAACTTTGAGCTCTTGAGGAACCACGGCTGCGTTCTACTCCACTAATCAATTTGCTTATGGTTGAATTGCTGCTCATATTCACCGGAGATTCCTGAAAAGTTAGATTTCATATGTACTTGATTTTTCAGCAATTACTGTCATTAAAATTAAGTTAGTTTTCAATATGAAGGCTACTAAATATTTAAAAACAATATCTGCACTATGTTTCATGTTTAATCGACTAGTTGATATTAAAGTCTGCATTGTATGGTAGAGTAAAGTTGACGGTTAAGTATCAAGATAAGAACATTTTTTTCGAGGTAATTGTGATAGACCATCCGTACCAAATAAATATTGGTTATAACCGACTTGTGCCATTAAAGTTCATGTACTATCCAACTCAATTCTAATCGAACAATATTTCTGAGTTTATAGTTTCCTTCCCAAGCAAACTAAAGTGAATTTACCGGAAAGAGGCTCCTGTTGAGCGATGACGAAGGTTGGTTGCGCTGAGGAGCTTCGAGGAAGAACTCTTCGGCCTCGAGGTTTACTGAAGTTTTTGAAAATGTTTTACATTCGCTGCCATCCAAATCGGGTGTCACTTCCACTATTTGATGTTCCACGGGCACGACGCTGGACTGCAGGTCATCCGCGGGAGGAATCAAAGGATTCGGAGATTCTTCATCGAGCGTCACAGTAGATTGCAGGAACTGAGGTCCTTCAGCCTGTGTGTGACGATTGTGGATCTTCTTGTGGACGAGCGAGAAGACCAAAATCAGGAGAAGCGCTGATGCGGTCAGTGCGATACCGAGCACCACTGCCGCTGCATCACCTACAACGTCCTCTCCTGTAATAGAGATTTGCTTCATTGCTTAGTATGATTGATGATTTTTATCCCAACTGATTATGATTGAGATGAAATGATAGACATGTTTGATGTAGTCACTGTAATTCTGTACCGTTACTGTAACAGATGTTAGGGTGAGATATTTCATCGACGTTTGTTTGTACATTGAATGTATCAAAATATTTTGAGTCATACGAATAAAAGCAGAGAAGTGAATTAGCGAATTTCGAGCAAAGTCAGCTCAGAAATTAGAACATTTTATACAATATTTCAAGTTTATTCCTAGCTCATGTTCGAGTTCAAAGACACACGATATGTTAACTCAAAACTCAATTATTTACAATGAAGCACGATGTACCTACAAATTGAATCATAATACAATATGCAGAATAACATTATTTTGGTTTTAATTTAAAATTATTTATACGTGAAATGAGTTTTAAGTGACGGACTCATTTTGTTTTGAGCCACACGCAGCGTGTAGGTCTCGAGGGTGAGGGGGGCGGAGCGCCCCCTCCTGTTCACCCTCCACACCCTGATGACGTAATCTCCTCCGGGGGTCAGGCCCGTCAAGTTGAACACTCCACGCGCTCCTGAGATATTAAATTAAATTGTAATATTATAATTTAATTATCGAATTATCGTAAACATTTTGATTTAATGAACGAAAAACAACATCGTCATTTAAACTCTGGATAAAAAAAAATACTTTCACTGTTTATTTTGAAATAGAATTAATAGTATTTAGATAATAACCGCATGATTTCAATTATATTCTCGTTAAATATATCGAGAACCTAATAAAAATATGTATGCATAGTTAATGATATTGCTTGAAGGAACAAAATGCATTGGAACTGATATATACTTTACGTGTTCAATAAACTTCATGAGTTCAATGCATCAGAGTGTTGGTGTGGCGCTCCCTCACGCTAGATGGTAACAATTCCTTGTCACAGTCTCACCTGTAGTGTTATGCATCAGAGTGTTGGTGTGTCGTTCCCTCACGGTCAAGAGATATTTAGTGTCTTGGTCGTATATCTGTACTCCGCTTGCTTCTTTTATCCTTTGATTTTCTAGATGCAGTTCATCCGTTCGAAGTTCAGCAATTTGGTCAGAATCGTCGTGCTGCGACTGAGATAATTAATCAATTATTGAGATATAATTTATTTTACTCTATTTGACGATATAAAAGCGTCGTATATAATGTTATCTCACATGCTGTCATCTCACGTGCAAAGATTCAGTATTAAGTTGTTCTTGCATCGACTAAGTTAAGAACTTATTCGATTATTCGCACTTACGTTGTGCAAACTCGGTTCTTTTCCGCTTCTCGCTCTAACCCCTAGGGCATCTTTTTCTAGAGTGGTCCTTTTGTGGTCGGCTGGCTTCGCTGACACTTTATTTTGAATGCTGTTTTCTGTAATGCCTGGTACACTTTTCATCAAGATCTGCTTTAAAAACTTTTTGTTTCCAGCCGCGTTATCACCTGAATGTACCGCCGCGTTTACATCCGATCCGTCAGTGACGTTTTCAGAGTTGTCGTCGTTGTAGAAATTTGACGGTGTTAGAGCGCAAGCAATTGCAACGCTTGCCCAGCTTTGCTTCGTTACTTTGCATGCGAATTTCGATGAAGGAATGCCTGAGATAATAAAACTTTACATCATTGAAATGATAAGACAATGCACTAAACAGAAGGAGAAAATATTAAACCATGCTTTTTGGAACGGAATCAAATATTTATGCTCCCAAAAATTCAACCGTGCCAAAAAGAAAAAAAATATTATAAATGCATTCAAAGAGTGAGCAAATAATTCAAGTAAACAAAATTCATAAATTGATTTTTTTTGTGATCGTAAACGTATAAAAAAACTGAATGTTGTGCTGCAGTGGTTGCAGTTATAAATATACTGAACTGAGCTTATGCCTTTTTAAATTTAGTTGTCAAACGCCGAAAGCCCCCATAAATCAACATCAACACGACGATGAGTCTGAAACCTTGAGAATTTTCGCAATAAAACTCAAATAATGGATGGTTAAAAATTACCGGTGCGCTGATGCAGCAGTATAAACAAAAAAAATGTGACATCGCTTGCAAATGTGACATCCCCTGCAGTAGTGGAAACCGAAAAACTCAAGTCATTTAGAGCAGAACAAAATGCCCATGTGCTGCACAGCTACATAACCCTAGAACTGACCTGATTACACATCTCAACCCCAAAAGCTGGCCTGCTAACACATTCGAACCCCCAAAACAGACCTGTCTATACAACATAATCCCAAAAAACTGACCTGCCTAAACAGAAGTTTCAGATAATCACGAGTAGTTGATGAAATATCCAGTTTCAAATGAAAACTAACGCGATATCGTGGTAATAACTGATATTATTTACTAACAATATTGAATTAAATTGACGGCCAACGGAGTTACAAAGTATATACACACACCTGGAGGTCTAATAGCGAAGACACAGGGTCTGGTCTGAGATCCAACGCTGTTTGTGGCCCGACATTCAACGGAACCATAGTCTTGTATCCGCCGGATCTGGTACTTGAGACGGCCTTCCAAGCCGTGCTCCGACCGTACCACACCCGTCATGCCCGGTGGGGGTAGAGACGTCGTGGTGTGAGAGCTGCTTGGCAAGCCATAGTAGCCTGGAGGAGGTTGAGTCTGTCAAAAAAAAAGTTAGGTATAAAGAAAGAAAAATCGGGTATGTATTATTGATTAGAGATGAATCGGATTTTTCTTGTTTATTAAAACTATTAATTGTATCCATATCGTAGTTTTTAAGCTCTGAATATTTGTTTAAATTAAATTAAATATTTTTAAATTGAATATTTTTTCAATTGAATATGAATATTTTTCAATTGAATATTTTTTGTGTACCTGGGAGACCGCGTTGGTGAACGCCCATTGGAAAGTGACGTCGGTTGGATTAGCCAGCACAGAGCACAGCAACGTGACCTGTTGGCCGAGGGTTGCGCTGTACAGCACAGGTCGAGTCCTCCCACATACAGGAGAATCTGAAACAAGGTTTTGCTTTTACGATAACTTTTGCATATCCCATTATTAGGAATCGTCTCTTAACAAATCATTAACCATCATATGTGGTTGAGAATATTTTCTCGATTTTAATTTCATGTTATGATCCTATCTCGATCTCTGTTGTCAAAGTCGGATCACATTCAAAACTTACATATTAAAAAAATACCCCTTCGCAAATCAGTTGATAAAGGTTGACATCTACAGTGGCGAAAATTAATCATATAAAGTATCGAAGCTGGGGCTGTACTCTAATAATTTCAAGAATATTTTTCAATTTTTCTGGCTCAATTAGATGAAATTTACAGGGATATCGAAGTTCGATGCAAGATACACAACTCTATCTAAAGCATTCCTGATTAATTCTCAAGGATTTATGGAGCACATAAAACAATCTCATGTTGATCGGAAAACGAGAGAGTCACATCACTTAACAGTTTTTCCTTCAACTGATTCTCCGGCTATCTTCCCAAAAACCTACAATTTTCGTTTTCCAATTTGACCTTGCAAAAGAAGTCCAAATATTTCAGTTTAATAAAGCATCTGGATAATTACTTTTCCAATAGTGGACACGAAAGAAAAAAATCAATATCACTGAGAGACCATTGTCGAGTGACTTCATAGTTTATTCTTAAACAGATATAATTTTTACAACCAAATTGAAAATGTTATCTAATTAATTGTATACATTTACAGTGCTTGATGCATCTTAGTCAGTGAAACAAATTGGTGCATGGATATTCAACATTAGGTGCCACGCACATAGGATGGCGATCTCCAATGAGTTGGACATTGCCTCGCCCACAGGATTGGAGGCGGAGCAAGAAAAGTTTCCACTCCATTTCCGGTGAACCTTTTGGAGCACGAGGTGATCTCCAAACACCAAAACGCGGTCGCCAGCGTGTACTTCTTCACTCTGGAGATTTTCAGCATTTTAGCAAAATATTAGGGTAACATGGGGCAGCGAGCCCACTGCGGGTCACGGGCCCATAGCGGGTTTCTCGCTAAGTATGGCAGATATTGATCCGTGTTCTCTACCGCCGGTCGACAGTTTCACTGGGATGAAGTGTACGGATTTACGTTTTGCTAAGTGTTTTCGCCTAAATCACATCATACATTCCTCATTAGTTGCACCTTTAAACAAAACAAAGAACCACCTCGTATCAATTAAAACTTCGTCAAAATTTTAGTTTAAAAAAAGTGGGGGGCGCGCTGCCCCACGTTACCCTACCTATGAAAAATATATTTTTCCGCTAGATCCCAAACTTCGAGTGACAATTCATGGATTTATTTCTTTTAGGAAATAGCATAAAAGTTTTAACTGAATTAGTCAGTTCTGTTAAAGAACGAAAGAGGATAATTTTTATGTATTTATTTATATCCATAATGTAGGCCTTAGGATACTGCAATTTTGAAAAATTTCGGTATCGGGTTCCTGTGATGGTAGCCATGAAAATAATCAAGATAACGACAATAATATTAAATATAATTGAGTGAATATCTGCTATTCATGATGACCGATGCAAGTGAATGTATTGTTTGACAATTCTCTCACGTTGTGGAACCAAGTGATGCGGTTGGGAGGTGGGTTGCTGTGGATGTCACATCTGAAGTAAACATCGCTGCCTTCCTTGATGTGATCCGCGGACAACATCGCACCCAGAGACATCCGCACCCGCGGCGCGACTGTGAAATAGAACCATTTTAGAACAAAAATGTTGCATATTTCCCATTAAATTAGTAAATAACTCCGGACAAAAGATGGGAGTGTTTTGAAACACTTAGAGTAAATGCCTCGAGAAATTAAAGGATTTGTTTTGAAAAATGCAAAGTATTTTTAATGAAAACAGTGCACTATGATGTAATTGGAAAAAGTAATAAAATTAAGGACTGGAATCCATTTAATGAGAAATAAAAATGTTTGCTATGGTTCATCAAAATTGATTGAATAAGTAAGAATGGACATAGCATGCACCATTCGAGTAGATATGGTACAACCACGGACTAGAGATGTTTCGGAACGAATATACTAGGGAAATCTGAAAAAATGTAAAAACCGAAATATGCGAATCGCTGCAGAAAAACGGTAATACGGGTGCCGTTGAATTAAGTATAATTGCTTTTCGTATAATATAAATAAGAGAGCAAAATTTGAATTATTTTCACAATGGAAAGCACGAAAATCTTCCACCAGGCGATAAATCTGAAAATGTGTGACTTGCATTACTTCTAAAAAATAATTCAGAGTAAATCCGGAATCAGAAATATATATTTCCAAGACATCGGTAGAATTGATGCCTAATGTTTGAAAATATTTAGTAGAAGAATCTATATTGATTATTCTAATTTCAGCAGCTTGAATGAATCCTCCCGTTTGCACAGAATTAATTTTCATAGATAATATTAAAATTTTGTAATTTCATTAACGTCCGATCGCATTGGGGAATAAAATGTGAGCGTACTTCTTTGTAATTTATAATTAATACGTTAGATCTTGAATTAGTTAAACACTCACACGTGACATTCAGAAGAGAGGAGTTGGAGACTCTGACAGCAGGCAGCGCAGGGCTGTAGGCCGTACAGGTCAGGGAGGCGCCGTGGTCCTGCCATTCAACCTGCACGTCCTGCCACGACCTCGACACGTTCCTCTCCTGCAGTCAAGAGAAAAGTTCATCAGGCGCACCTTCAGTTTAGTTTGAAATAAATTTACATTACCCACAGGATTATTTAGTTCTGTAAATAACAATTGATTTCATGCACAGGATTATTTGCTATAGCTCGAAGATAATGGCAGAAATAATGACAAACACATTTCGGCAGTTTACTGTACAGTTTACTGTACAATTAACTGTACAGTATACAATTTACTGTACAGTATGCAATTTACTATACAGTATACTGTACAATTTACTCTACAGTTTACTGTACACTTTACAGTGCACACAGCCATTAAGCACTGTCATAATGTGCATGGCAGCACTGCAGCAGGGGTCAGGCGCGCAGCAGCACAACGTAATGGATAAAATGCACAGCAAGGAAATTCCCTCACCTGCTTGGCAAGAACCTTGGCAGGTTTTCCCTTCCTGATGAGTGTCCAGACAAGGACGGGGGAGGGGCGGGCGTGGGGAGCGGAGCACCAAACCTTCAACTTTTCCCCCGCGGCTACTGAGGGGGGGATGCCACTGATGTCAACCGATGACGGGGGAGCTGTGAAATAATTTGGGTTAAATGAAAAGAATTTGATATAAAATTTGCTGGATGCGCTAGTAAGAAAAGGCATACATCCGAAAAAGTATTATTTCTCACGAGGAAACAACAAATACAAGAAGTACTCACTGTTGACAAAAAGTTTTGTTGATGCCTGCATGGTAACTGCCGTGAGGTTGGCATTGGAAGCATGACAGGTAAGAGTCAGGCCGTGGTGCTCTCTTTGTACCTCAGATACAATGAGGGGAACCAACACCTCTTTGTCGGTACGGCTGGTAGATGAGCTACCGTTCGATAATAAAATGAAGTTGTGATTTTCTTGTAAATGCGAGTCGTTGGAATCCTGGCTTTGCTGCAAATAATTATGATCGTTCTGTAAATCATGTGTGTTGGACTGGAATGACATTGCAGAATTCCTCTTTCTATCCAAAAACGGATTTCTGATCAAGGATGGTTGTGCATTAGATTTCTCGGAAACTGATCGATGATTTCTTCTGTTCATGAATCCAACTACATAGGTTACTGTGGATTTTGAGTTATCATTATCGGGTTCATTAGTTTCAGTATTTGTATTTTTATTAAAAATTAATGGCTCTTTCAACTCCAGTGCCAGCGGTATGTCCAGTACATCGATTGATGAGTAAGGAAACTCATTTTTCTCGAGTAGTGCATTATTGTTCCAGTGAGACGATGCGCTAATGCTTCTTGGCATCAAAGTCCAGAGAGGCACTTGGTCAGAATCATTATTTCGGGCAATATAAGATGACGAATAAACGTTCATTAGTAGGGAACGATCTCTACCCATAACCAAAAGGTCATTTCGTGTCACCTCAGAGACCGTGTCTATATTTCTTGTCATCAATGTCGTAACTTCCTTATGAGTAAAACGTTTCTTCAGCAGCAACGCGGGTTGCCTATTGCTGTCTTCCTGTGACGCTGGACTATGGCTTCCTACATTCAAGCCTCCCGTGAGTGCTGCTCGCGGGCTGATGTTCAGCAGATAAGGCTGAACCGCACGCCTCATTTTATTGAGGTTGGACTTTATTCTTTCAGAGGAAGGTGGAGCTTCCTCAGACATTGTTTGGGGAAGGACGTGGTCTCCCAACGTCCACCAAACTCTTGGTGTCGGCACACCTGGGGGGAAGGAACAAGCTTCTTAACCGCACGACACCCGTGTGCAAGTGAAGGAGGAACTGATTCCATGTTTCTTCTATTATTGATAATTATACTTCTATTAATATTATTACCGATATTACTTACTTACTTTGATCATTATCGTAAAAAATGTTGCCTTGTCCAAACACCTGCGGAAACTAGGCGATAGGCTAACCTTTTCATTTCTAAATCATCACCCGAAGTTAACAACTAACGGAGCTGATTAGATGGCATAACCTGATTGTCCGTGCCGGGATTTGTATTTTATCATATACGATCATAGAATTATTAATAATTAGCTCGAATATTAATGAGGAAGTAGGCCATTGAGCCCGAAGCAGGTGAGCTTGACAGGCCTCGGACCAGACAATATCGTTATGGCCGGATTTTCTGATTGAATGCCTGCCACACAACTCAAAAAACATGTTAATTAATCAAGTAAAAACATGCTCTCAATCAAAAAATTACCAGTTTATAATGAAGAAATGCATACTCAGAATCAAGAGAGAGAAATTGCTCAACTGATCATATCATCATATAATAGTGATGTCGGCGCTGAATAATAGGTATGATGCGGCCTGTAGTGTACATTGTTTTTATATAGGCAAAAACGAGATCATGTTCAATATAAAGAGATAACATGATTATTGAAAATTAGATAGCATAAAAGTTTTGATTCCTTAAAAAAGTTCCTTTTGAATCAGATCATCTCCGTAATTTTAAATTAAAAGATTTAATTCTACAGGATGAAAGGAATTTAGCATAGACATTTGAATAAATTGAAAATTAAAACGAATGCTAAAATGTATTTTATAACACCCTTGATGTTATATTTTCTATGCAAATGGGAACTTCAACTCCAGCAAATTTTAGAAAAGTTGAAATCATTCTCCTTCATTCTCGTCTAATGATTTTACCGTTCAACCAAACGTTCAAATTGAAACCTTTCATTCTAGTTCGAAATATTTCTAAAACAATGTTGAATTTTCAAGCAAATATTTTAGTCATTTTTCTGAAAACTAGAACCAACAAATACTGAACAAAAAATTGAAATTCATTCATAGTCTTTGGAAAGCGGAGAGCCTCATTGTGCGTCGCCTAATTAATTTATTAATAAGGCATTCATTATGACAGACGATGAAGGCTTTCTTTAGATGAACAAGGCAGCAACTCATTAAAGATCAAGCCCCGGACATAAAAGCCCCATAGGCCTAATTTCTGCTTCTGCTTTTGAAAAACTAACGGCATGATTTCCAGCTACTCATTTGTGATTCAGGAGCTACAGGTTGCCGACTCAGACAGCGTTGTTTTCCTTGCTTTCATTTGCAGAAGATTTGAATCAATCTGATTAGAAAACAATTATACAAGAGTCTGATCTCCAGTAATTTTACAAGAGTCGTATCTTCAACAAATTTACATGAGTCTGACCTCATATAATTTTAATTTAGTCTGGCCTTCAGTAATTTTACTCAAATCTGATCTCAAATAACTTCACTTGAGTCTGACCTCCAAGAACTTTACAGAGGACGTGTAGAGCGTCGCCTGCGTTGACTGTGAGCAGCTGAGGAGCAGCTCGTCCGTCTGCGGTCAGCAGATGCAGCGACTCTGGCGGCTCCAACACACTCAGCTGTGTTGAATAATGACCTCGTGTATAATTTAATATTGCAATTTTCTATTATATGAACAGTAGATTTGACAGAATAAAGTTATAAAATCAAAAAAAAAAGACGACTAACATAAGGGAACTATAAAACGAGGCAAGTTGAACAGCTTTTATGAAGACAATATTTGAAGACTCATTCAATGTGATCCATAGGCTCTTATTAAACAAACAAAAGAAAAAAGCTAATATTCCGTCAGGTGCGTCTTTCCTGGTCAGTAAAGCGATAAATATTGAGTCAAATTTTTGTTTTATCGTTACTGTGGATGCACTTTAGGGCAAGAATGTGAATAATTTCATGAAGATGGACAAAACTTTATATTATTTTCTTTCACTCCAAGAATAGCTTACCTCGACTCTGGTGGTGTCGGAGGGCGCGTGTAGGTAGTCGACGCGACACTCGTACTCCCCGGCGAGATCAGCGGTGACGCGAGGCAGCAGCAGTCGAGCGGGCGGGTCAGAGCGGAACGAAGCTTGCAGGCTCGGCTCGCGGGACGAGTGTTGCTGGCGCCCGGGGTACCGCGCATCGTATCTGTGGAAAGCCTGAATGTTATTACAAATTTAGGATTACATTTAATATATGTTTAGTATTTATTTAGTATTTTATTTATTTAATATATATTTTATTTTTAGTATTTAGTTTAGCATTTAGTATAATGGAATATTTTATAATATATTGAATATTTAACTTGATTGATAGCAGCAGCAGGGATTGAATGGAAGATTACTTGGAGATTGTATAAATGAAAACATGTATAGTTGACAAGAAATTGATTCCGTGTTTATCTGATATTAAATAATTCTTTATTGTAATATCTGTAAGAGAACGACAAGGTAGAACATCGATGACAAATATAACACAATCGTTAATATCTAGTTCAAAATAAATATCTGTGAAAATAAAATAATTTAGAAAGAAAAATTGCGACACGCTTAAGAACGCAAAAAAGTGCATAGTGGCAAAGAAATAACAAATCGGGTTCCCGATCCGTTCGAGTTATGAGACAGGCTCATCAAGTTGCCATCGGAAGGCAATCCCAATCTGCCGGGCGATCAATTCACACGACGATGGCTAATGGCGTTTTGATGGCCTATGCTCGGGACAAATTACGTCCCCAAGCCTGATGCATCGCTGAGCCGTTGTGCAGGAGAGGCTTCTGAGCTCAGTCCCCGGCGCGATGGGCTTAGGTTTTCAGGAGCCTTTTCTTCGATTGCTGTCGAAACTGACCAACAACTTGTCGAAACTGAGCAACAACTTGTTGGAACTGATCAACAACTTGTTAAAACTGAGCAACAACTTGTCGAAACAGACCAACAACTTGTCGAAACTTACCAAAAACTTGTTGAAACTGACCAAAAACTTGTCGGAACTGACCAAAAACTTGTTGAAACTGACCAAAAACTTGTCGGAACTGACCAAAAACTAGTCGAAACTAACCAACAACTTGTCAGAACTGACCAACAACTTGTCGAAACTGACCAACAACTTGTCGAAACTGACCAACAACTTGCCGAAACTGACCAACAACTTGCCGAAACTGATCAACAACTTGTCGAAACTGACCAACAACTTATCGAAACTGAGCAACAACTTGTCGAAACTGACCAACAACTTGTCAAAACTGATCAAGAACTTGTCGAAACTGTCCGGTGATCTTCTATCACCATCTAGGTTATCATACGTCACTCTCTTATAACATGTTCTGTACCCACATGGTAGAGTCACGCCTAGTGACGTCATCCCTGTTAAGGACTATATATAGCCAGAGCAGTGCATCGCTCGTCAGTTGTAGCGGTACTGCCTAGCCGTCATCTTGCTAGCCGCTCCTCCGGCACATACTTGTGCTGTACCTGTCAATCCCCGTCCTTCTGTACTCACCGAGCCACTTATTCATTATAATAGTTCTAGCGTTAATCGTGTTTCACTTGTCCTGCCTTAGTCACACTTGGAACAATAGTACCCAGACCCTCAGTACAAATCCATCAGGTGGTCGCAGAAATAGACACCTGACAAAACTGATCAAGAACTTATCGGACCTGACCAAGAACTTGTCGAAACTGACCAACAAATTGTCGAAACTGACTAACAACTTGTCGAAACTGACCAACAACTTGTCGAAACTGACCAACAATTTGTCGAAACTGACCAACAACGTGTCGAAACTGACCACTAACTTGTCGAAACTGACCAACAACTTGTCGAAACTGATCAACAACTTGTCGAAACTGACCACTAATTTGTCGAAACTGTCGAAACTGACCACTAATTTGTCGAAACTGACCACTAACTTGTCGAAACTGACCAACAACTTGTCGAAACTGATCAACAACTTGTCGAAACTGACTAACAACTTGTCTGTCGTAACTGACCACTTTCATCATCTACATTCTAGATCATAAGCGCCGCCTCCATTTGTAAATAGTGAATTTATTTGCTTACCATAATTGCAACTACATATTAGGCCTAAAAGTGACCGATAGTGACTCACAGTAAAGACGAGGATAAAGGCATAGCAGTAGCCTAACAACTCTCCAACCTACCTCCGAGGTCTCGAGCGACTCACTCACCCCTTCCATTATCATTACTATCGCCCTCACCATCACACCATCCTTTCCGAAATAAAAAAAATGAGAATAAAAAAGTGGCCCCCATGTATGTAAAGAGTATATAATACTTTTTTATTTTTGTTTTCAACTACTGCAAGAATATTTTAAATATTGTGAATAAGGAATCATAATCCACACCTAACTCCATACGACCGAACAATCCAACTAAGTCCTGACGGGTCTTCTCTCATCCTCATTCAACCCCAATCCAAACCCAAATTTTTAAAACGATCCGAATTATTCGAATTGTTTATGTTTCGTCTTCCTGTTATTTTCATTTATCCTATCTTCTCCTGGCCACACGGCGACAGTTTTTGCTTGTTCCTAACTACGTATATAGTGACACCGCAGCAGCGCGTTTTGATAGTACGGCGCGTGCAGCAAAGATTTTTTTAAGAAAGAACATTTAGTTGAATTACGTCTCTATTTAATAACTTAATTGTTTTCTTGAAAGAACAGGGCAGGGTGGCCCAGTGGTTACAGTTCAGAGTACCAAGATTGGAGAATCGGCGAGGAGCCGGGCGATTAAGAACAGCAGAATTGTAGCAGTGAATTGCGAGTTCGAGACCGCAAAATGCTGTGAATGTTCTGCAATGTTAAGAATCGGTGATAGGCCTACGGCCTAATAAACGCTCAAAAAGCTATTATTACTATATTATATAACATTCCCACATGATCTGCTCTCACGTGTAGAGTGCGTCGGGGTGCTGGTCGCGGTACCACAGTATGACAGCCACGCGGTCACCCGGTGGCGGTGCAACACGACACGGTAGCGATACGCTCCCCCCCACCACACCCTCCACCGCAACCACCAGCTCTTCGTCTGTTCAGGGGATAGAATAATATTTTTAGTAACAATTACATCTTCAAATATGAGTTAAGTAATTAAATATCGATTACAAAGCTAAATAGAAAACACCACTACATTGCACTTATTACACGATCATAAATTAAAAATTTGTTAATATCAACATTCAGAAAGGCGAAGAGATCTAAAGATACTATGCTATGAACATCAAAAATGGCCTAGATATTTATAGATGTGAAGTCTCATGATGGGTAATTTAGACGTTGAGCCCACGAACAAATGGTTGCTTTGATTTTGTTCTTCATTTCAAGACCATTTCAAAATATGGTTCAATGAGGAGTTGTTTACTTTTGAGTGAGTTTCATTTCGTATTTAAAGGCATGGTGTTGGGGAATAATATTAATATTATAATCTATGGTCCATATACCTGTTTGAGTCATTTAGATTAAAAAACTATCTCTGCTCTGAATTCTAAACGTAAAATCTATTCGTGCACACTGATTGTTTTTCTTACAAACCTGAGCTTCGATGTGTAATCAGAGTGTTTGGTATCCGTTTACTAGCAAACGTGCCGCTTTATCCGATGATGATCTTTATGAGTAATCTTATCACATTCAATCGCATGCCCAATTTTGGCTCAATAAATAGTAAATCCTAATATTAATTTAGGTGCGTCAAGTGGCATTTCCCACCGCATAACACATTCAGAGAAGTAGCGAGCACAAATTTTGGGTCCCTATGCTAAGAACTTCGCGGTTAAATCCCGTGAGAATCCAGCACATGCATTGAAAAAATAAATAAATATAAAAATCATTTTTTAAAACCACGTTTTTCTGGTTTTTACAAAACTAAAAATAATGAAATAAAACAAATAAAAAATTTTTAGGAAACACGTTTTCTTAACGGACAAAAAAGAAAAACATTTACTCTTACATAACATTTAAGTTATGTAAAATGTTATGTAATGTTATGTAAGAGTAAATTTTTTTCTTTTTTGTCCGTTAAAAAACGTAGTTTTTAAAAGTTTTTTATTTGTTTTATTTCATTATTGTTTGTTTTGTAAAAACCAGAAAAACGTGGTTTTTAAAAATGATTTTTCATATTTATTTATTTTCTACTTTTTAGTTTAGCAATTTTAGCAATTCAAATCAATTTCCAGGATTGGCAAGTTTGGATGTTCGAGAAAAAAACTCGATTCCGGAAAGTGAATTTTTACCTGTTTTTATTTATTTTTTAAATTTTTTCTCAAATTTTTTTTAATTATTATTTCTGATGATCAAATGTTGAATTGTTAGGCAGCATAAGCATGCATGCCAAATTTCAAGTTTCTAGGATCTTCAGAAGTGCTCTAAATTAAGTTTTGAATTTTTGATGACAGACAGACACGAAACGAAGCTAAGAAAAAAAGTGGTAATAATTATGGTATTAGGCAGGCTAGAGCGTCGGAAGCTTTGGCCCTGGACTGAGCTATGATCGTTCGGCGCGAAGCTGGAAATCGCGAATGTGAAGCGGGCCGAAAAAATACGGCACTGCGACGAAGAAATTTTTAGTAAAAGCATTAAGTTTAAATGCGTGCATAATGAGGGGATATGGGTGAGCATTGGTGAAGGCAACGCTTGCAGGATGCATATGGAGCGGGTGTGTTCTCCGAGGACGTGTGAATGTGAAATTTAAGGAAAAAATTCAGGATTTGTACCAGGGACGGATTTTGAATAAATTGTAATTTTTTGAACAGCGTCTCCATTTTACACACAAAATTGGACCTCTCGTTTTATTTATACGCTTAAATGAACATTTACTGGGTTAATTATTTACTGGGTTAATTTTTAGTTGTGCTTAAAAAAACTCTTCAAACTAGAAAACTTTGCCTAGATAGCTTCGATCAGAATACAACAAACAGTCGGTTTGGTCGGTACGGATAAAAATGACGTAAATTCAAAATTTGGCTAAGCCATAAATTCAAGCAACTTGAAGTTAGCATAAGCAGTAGCTGGCACGCGTATCATTTGAAATAAATCATAGCAGCCTAGGGACACTTTGGGCAGAGGGTCGAAAATAATTTAGTTAGAAAATTGCAGAAAGACTTGGATGAATGGTATACTTGAGTGAGCGGAATTTTAGAGAGAAATCATTTTAAATTATGCTGAATATATTAGGCATCATTTAGCATTATCAGCGTATTACATGCCGGTATTCGAAAAAAGCTGTAGATAGTCTCTTCATAATTACTAAAATAATATTTTTTATGCTTCATATTTGTTTATACGTTTCCTTGCATGAAAGCTCATACAGTTTATGCGAGAAAGGAAATGTAGTCAATTAGAGCAAACTCCGTTTTAGGCTGTTTGCTTTGAACATTATAAAGCTCTATTTGATCTTTAGATTGTTTCTTCCTCGAATTTAATCGTAGCGATAAAGAAAAAGGAAGAAAGCGGCCTTTGGCAGCTTTGCTACCGTTGACCTTGAGTTGTGCAGCAGCCAGCTGGGGTAGTCTGCCTGCATTCAATCGTCGCTACGACGCAGTCCGTGAAACTACGCAGCTCTTCTTGACTGCTTTGCATCACATATACAGTCGTACGATCAAGTGAGTTTTAGGCACATACCTCTGCAATTATCATTTGGTAATTGTAAGGCTTTTTAGCCTTCATCATTTGCTATGTGTTAAATAAGTGACCAGTTATAATAACTGTTTACCAGTTCGCGAGTGCAGTGTTTGATTTTGCGCTGGTAAGCGAGAG
>NW_025937830.1:0-345 GCF_000764305.2 Hyalella azteca | reverse complement strand
AGCCCCACCAGCACCCTGGGCAAGATTGCTGCTGACGCTGACCTAATCTACAGCCACGTTGTTGACGTGAGTGACGTCAACCGCAACATTTTTTTTATAGGGCCTCCCACACTCACCATTCCAACAAAAAAAAAAGAATTGATTTTATTAATTAAAAACAGGGACATCGAGTCATCACCTCAACATCAAGTAACATATTTCAATAACAAGCACCGTAAGAATTGTTTGGATCTAGAAACTTTTTAAGACCCCTCCTCCACTGAAACAATGGTGGGCCACTACACCCACTGGGGGAATTCACTGATGTCTTTATCCCCAGCAGGTAGTGGGCCACTACATCCACTG
>NW_025937829.1:80630-95892 GCF_000764305.2 Hyalella azteca | reverse complement strand
ATTCTGCGATATTGCGTAGAAACTAAGACCACGGAGATAGTGTATTTCTAATCAGATCACACTTGTTCCTCTACCTTTGTTGTTTTTGATAATTACCTCTAGGATTTTTGCAGCTCTGGTCCCATCTAAGATTCTAATCACGTAATCTAAACTTGAATACTGGATCATATTTGATCATCTGTTGTAGTGCTCACTATAATCAGATACATTATTAACATTAATTGTGCAAGTTTTGGCTGTTCATCCCAAATTCTTTTATACAGTGAACACTATCCTCTCCCGGAAGAGACGGTCTCCACAGACTACGTTACAGACTGCAAGAACAACACAGTACAGTTCATACGGCTTGCCTACAGTAACGTGAAGCTCGACGTCGAATACAGCAAAGTCAAAGTCACGTGAGTGACCAAAGTTACCCAAGCCTAGTGTCCAGGTCACATCCACGTAGGCTAACTGACGGCCATGTTGCTGTAGTGTGTTGTATTTACGAGGTCATCTTTTGGTTGTATGTGGATCGCACTCTATCAAGCATAGGCACGATCGCTCCAGAAAATTAAACTGATATTATTATATCTATTAACGCCTGCCCAAAATCTGACATTCTAATTTAGTAACCAAGAAAAAATTAATTAGAATCTGACCCTGTATGATATTATTGGGGATTCTCCCCAGGTCCATAATTGCCTAACGCTCAAAGACAATAACGTGTTGCTTGATCTTTCTTGTAGGAATAGCATATATATTTAGCAAAGACTTCAACTTGAATTAGTGTAGGTTCTCTGATGCTAATGGCCATTGGCAGTTCCTATTATCAGGATCTACCTTACTAATTTCTCTGGATTGAAATCATCAACAGAAATAATATGAGGTTGAAAATTACTTTTTAAAGACAACACTTCTGAAGAATCCAGGTTCTCCGATGTTACACATGTCCAATGAATTTCCAATTTTATTTTCATATATTAAAAAAACATAATTTAATTTTTTTTTAATATTTAAATAAAATTAAATTTTCAAAATTATTTATTCTATCAATTTGGTGTTGTGATCACCTTTATTGTTGTGATCACCTTTATTCATTATCTCCAACCTTACGCAAGTGTGCAAAATTTAAGATTGATTGGACAGGTAAAAGTGTGTTATATATTGATTATGTATCAGACAAAATTATTTTTAAAATTTTTTTTAATAGGTATTAAAATTTTTTTCATTTCTAAAATTATTTATTCTGTCAATTGATTCATGCACTGTCTCTAACTTTACGCAAGTGTGCAAAATTTTAGATTGATTGGAGAGGTAGAAGTGTGCTAAAAATCGATTATAAGATTTCTATCAGACAAACAAACAACAAGAAGTGAAGTTAAAGAGAAGTGTTGTAATAAAATGAAGAAAATTCTTTAAAAATAGATTCTCGCCACTACAGCATGCACTTTTCCATAACATTTCTGTTCAGGGTTCAGACACACTTTCATTTCATCGGATTATTCCGGCATTTTATTTTAGTTTTTTGAAGGGTTGTAGTTTATTAGTTGTTTCAGCTGTGGAAACATTTTTACAAAATACAATAAAATTTGGCTGTCTTGGATTCTATCTAAAGGCAACTTGCTTTTTTGTTTGCAGGCTATTCTTCACCCTGAAGAGGTCTTACTGGCGAGTGTCTACGGTCAAAGTGGACCTCACAAAGACTGCACGAGATTCTGCTGTTACGGAGACGCTCTATGTAAGCCAACGTTATTCCCTGCTGAGTTCACTCAGATTATAACTGAAACTTTGCCACGCTTCCATTGTTCAGATGATTTAGTGGGAACAGAATTCTCTATCATCTCTTTGATGGTCAAACTCGACTTGGTGGTTTTGGTTTATTCCTGTTGATAAATACAAGTCCCGGGTGATCATTAGTGACTTGCTGGCTATGAAACTTTAGGCCTCCTGCATCATACTCATATGTTTGACAAGAGTCTTTCTTCATAAATTTTCGGTTTTAGTACCAATGACCCGTGCATGTACTCTTCTTCACAAGAAGAAAAATTAATTATTATTGGGTGCTTGGACGACATTTTCTTAGCTGACCTTCTTCTAGGCTTTCGAAACTTATTAACTTCAAGCCTACAGATGACTTTCCAAATGAGAGAATACTCTTCAAATCCTGTTCCGCAAAGACGCTACTAAAAAACTGACTATGAGAACCACTAGACTTGGATTTATCAGATTATATGTGCTGCTCATATACCGTTGTCTGTCTGTATACTTAACTGTTCGTATCTCCTTGGGTCCCAAGTATTTCACCTGAGCGCAGCGCAAGTTTTGACGGAAGTTTCAACCACCGATAAGACATTAGCAACGCGTGAATGTCAAAAATGTTCATAATAATACTCATTATTATATCTTTAGACCATTTTAATTTAGAATGTTTGCAATTATACGAAAGTTTTAGTTATATTTCACTTGAGATTCCATTCATATATTGGGAATGACACCATGATAGCATTGGTGCGGTTACCAATTACTAGGACAAGTTTCTAAACTAGTGGTACAATTGTCACTATATAATTGATGAAAAGCTTCCATTGCGACCTTTTGATGACAATTATAAAAAATTTTGGCTGAAAGATTTTATAAAATAGGGTCCCGAACAAAACTCGTCCCACTGCTTAATTCCATCAACATGAACCTTGAACCGAGCTTATTTCTTTTATCGAAGCCCGACATTATTTGCCCGACCGCTCCATGATGATGAATTTTTTAGTTTAGGCGAGACAGATTCTGCTATGAGTGCGTGAGAAAGTAAAAAATAAACTTTAATAACTCAAGGATACCTGTTTCATCTGATTACCAGTGACTGGAAGCAGGTGTCTTGTTGCCCGATGCTCCCGATAACGCACTTACGTTGACAAATATCTAGTCTAATTATTATTAAGGTCCGGCAGTGATCACTTTTTCAAGTTATGTCGTCTAATGAATTATGTCGTCTTTTTGTACGTTGAAATGCGCCAATAGGGTCATGAGCAAAACCAAAGCATAAGCAAGTTATGTCGTCTTTTTGTACGTTGAAATGCGCCAATTGGGTCATGAGCAAAAACAAATCATAAGCAAGTTATGTCGTCTTTTCGTACGTTGAAATGCGCCAATAGGGTCAGGAGCAAAACCAAAGCATAACTTCATAAGCTAAATAGATTACTACATTAAAAAATTATTGAAGTAATTTTATTTCCAATTACGCTCCGTGGAAATAATTTATACCCAAATACCATGATATCAAATTCCTCGACCGCCACGAATGGACAGCTTCAATTTCGTAGAACCTATTAAAACTCTTACGTGCTTATTATAAGTTTACTCTCTCAGCTACTTGGTCCCTTTCGACCATCAATAATCGGAAATAATTAAAGACTGGATTTACATTGAAAACAAATAAAAAAAAGGTAAAAAAATAGAAAATCAGGTAAAGTTTCATTAATTACGGGCTATTTTATGCAGTGCTCGACACAAATTTTAGTACGAAACGAATCGCATGAAGTTAACATTGCGGATTCAGCAAGTAGCTGATCAGACTGCCTCATTATTTAGATTCATTCAATTGGCTCATTCAGACAAGCAACAATAAAGATATATGAGAAAATAATATACTCCGCCAGACGAAGTGAGAGTAAAAATCATTTATCATTATCATTTATCATTATTTATTTAGGCTTGTGAGAAGTATGTATGTGAATACTAGAGCAAAATATAGACTTGGGGATATTGAGACGGACTGGGTGAGGAGCAGGAGAGGCGTACGACAAGGCTGTATCCTGTCTCCACTTCTCTTCAACCTCTACACAGAAGAGATGGCCACGAGGGTGAGGAGAATGGATGTTGGTGCGCGTGTAGGCGGCGAAAGGTTAAGAATGCTTCTGTATGCTGATGATGCTGTGATTATAAGTGAAAATAGCGAGGAACTGCAAGGTATGCTGGACTGTGTGACTGAGTATGGGAGGGACTTTAATGTGCGATTCAGTGCGGAGAAGAGCCAAGTACTTGTTGTGAATGGAGCGATTGAGGATATGAGCAGAGTATGGATGTTGGGAGGGAATGAGACAAATGAGTATAAGTACTTAGGGTTGTGTGTGGACCATGAAGGATGTCAGAGAACAAAGGCCGCGAATTTAAGTAAGGCGAACCAATGGTTGGGTATACTTGGAAATGCAGCAAAAGTGAGAGCGAGTAAGTATGAAGTATTGGGAGAAGTGTGGAAGAGTGTAGCAGTGCCTAGCATTATGTATGGATTGGATGTGATAGCATATGGTGATGGCGAGCTAGATAAATTGGAATTGGTACAAAATAGAGTGGCGAAATTGGCACTAGGAGCCCCCAGGTGGACTGCAGTAGAGGCCCTGAGAGGAGACATGGGTTGGAGTACCTTCAATGAAAGAAGAATGAGAGCAGTTTTGAGGTATAAAGTGAGACTGGAGCGAATGGATGATGAACGTTGGGCTCGAAAGATGTATATGTGGAACATGAAGGTGAGCAAATGGTCACGCAGATGTCGGGCAGTGGTACGTAAGTGTGGCATGCATGAAGCATGGGTGCGCCTAAGGCCCGCTGGGCCAAAGGACGAATGGGTGGTGACAGTACGGGGTGCGATTGGGATAGAGTGGGATGAAAAAGAGTGGAAAAGAGAAATAAATGAGCGAGTGAAAGACTATGGGCTGAAGGTATGGAAACAAGGAATGGAGGGAAAGGACTCTCTAAGACTGTATCAGATGCAAGCGATGCCAAAATATGAATGTACGTATGATGGTAGTAGAGGTGGGGACCTTCTGTTTTGTGTTAGGGCAGGCGAGCTAGGTGTGAATGGACGTACATACAGGTGGAATGAAAGGAGAGAAGATAAATGTTTTATGTGTGATGGGGATGAGAAGGAGACTGTAGAGCACTTGTTGATGGAATGTGGGGCGTATGAGAGAGAGCGTCAGTCTATGATTGAGGTGATTCTGAATGAGAGAGGTGAGACTAACGAGGTGGGGCATGCGAGAACAAGCGAAGAGTGGATGGCAATAATTACGGGCCTGTCTGAGGGAGCAACTGCGGCTATGTTTGAGAGTGTGAAGAGATATTTGGAAAACGTGTGGAGGATGAGGGAGAGGAGGAGGATGTTATGAGTGGGGTCTTGAGGAATGGAGGGTTGAGAGAGGGGAGGGTGGGAAGAGGTATGAACGTGCCGAACTGTTTTAGTACGTGGTTTTACTTTTTGGGGATTGTCAAATTTTTATATATTTTCTTAGGACAGCTGTGAATATTGTATATTTGAACTTTTTTGTTAACATAAGAGTGCGAACTTTTAATTTTTTGATGCTAGTAAAAGTTTCTAGGCAGCGTGTATGACCGATTTAAAGGTCGTGACCGTAGGTCACCACGCACCCCAATTCCAATTCCATCATAATCCTGCAGCATTGACGGAAAGCGACAAACTTTAGATATATTTAGTTCATCGAATTTTTAATATTGACTTGGGAACAATCTTTACCTTCAATTTACGAGATAGGACAAAATTCATTTCGTTACTATAGATTATATAATGTCAAAATCATTTGGATTGCGTTAGCGTACAAAAATCGCTAACGCCCTTTATCGGCTTGGACGATGATAATGTTAAATTATAAAGTATTTTTTGAAGTCTCAAAGTATTCCACATTATTATTTATATAAATGATATTTTTCTGCTTTTGTAAAATTCACTAAAGAAAAAATGATATTTGCACCAAAAATATAGACGATCGAGTCCATCACCTGAGCGACCGCAGTCATATGATCGCAGTGACAACGGTTCTAGTATTCTATTGGCGGTCGATTGTTGTGATCGCAATTCGCAGACATGGAGTGGCGTGCTGTTCTGTGTATTCTTTTCTCGCTCTTTAATGCTGCCTTTTCAAATGAAAATGTACCTTTGTTGATTTGGAACTCGCAAAAGTAAGTAATGTTTTTTTTTGAGAAAGCTAATGTTTGTTTTCTGCACGCCCAATCAAACAAGCTGAAAGCCTAAAGGCTGAACTCTGAAGCAGCTGCATCATCATGATTTGGTGCAGGAATAGAATCTGTCTACTTAATCAGTTAATGTTACAGTATTACTGAAATAGCATCGGAATCAGTTAATGTTACAGTATTACTGAAATAGCATTGGAATTTTTTGTAGCCCACTGGTGCACTTTGGTTAACAATTGAATAAGAGATTCATTTAGCAGGAAACTTCCATCTCCATTAACAGGATTGGAATTTTTCTATTTGTTTCTGAAATCTCGCGGCTTCAACATGACGAATTTTCAATACATTTGGAATCTCGCGGCTCGATATTTATTTTCCCACTAGATGGCCAAGACCTAGTGTTTTTGCAGTATTTCGACACGCAAATGTATGACGTCACCATTTCAACCATCAATGAACGCATGGAACTAAAACAAAGCTTAATATAAAGGAAAAACTAGAGAAGTGATGGAATTACCTACGATGTCGGAATATACCGCGTTTACCCTAGGCAGAATGGTAGACTGAGAAAAGTCCTTTTATTCTGAAATATTGCAGCTCTAATAGTAGGTACTAGGTAATACATATAATTTCAGTAAGTATATGAAACCTTGAGGCTCTAATATCATGTATTTTTATTTGATTGAAAAAATTGCAGTTTGTTCTTTGCAAACATGTCATTTCATAAAATTTTCGACTTTGGCAGTACGGTACTTCAATCAAGTTCAATGCTCCAGCCAAAATATCCTTTAATCCAAAAAGTTTCATTGAAGATTGCATTGTTGCAGTCACATTAGACTGCATTATCATGGTCATTTACATGTCAGGTGCTACTAAAGTAAAGACAAATGTTATTGTTGCTGTTTCAAGGGTAAAATTTGAGATTTGTGGTAACACATGCATAGGACTTTGTAAATGAGATAGCTGTTTGTAAATGGCTCATCATGGCTGATGATGGGCTGATGGCCAAGATATGGAATTCACAGATCAAAGAAATGGAATCACAGCTTGCAAATCCCTAAAACCATTGCTCAAAAAATCTAATTGTGGTTCAGAGAGTAGATATTTTCCTCACTAGATGGTAGATATATTTTGTGCCAGTGTGGCTTCAAAAATGGTGGAAATGCTCTAGTTGTGGCTCAAAAGGTAGATATATTCCATGCCAGATTTTGCATGTGATTATAGATTCAAACCATTAAAATTGCATTTCTGGCTAGTCCTGAATGAAATATTTTTCTTCTTTCTTATTGAGAGTTATATATTTATAAATAGGTCTGTTAGTATCATAAATATAATAAATATAATAATATAAATATTGTACACAAGGTATCACAGTAGCAAAGCTGCAAAGCAGAAACTCTTTAGTTTCTTTTTTTTTTTGTTCATTTTTGAGTACTACTATATATAGACTAGTAAGCTCATTGGAAATCTTACTTCCCTGACAGATGTAATAAATTACCTATCATACTTGCATGGAATTACGCTTTAGCACACAATGAATTTAGGAGGGATATCTTCTTTCCATGGAATTGGGCAATTGTCATGAAATTTACTGCATTACTTTCACAGAACTTTAAAAGTTAATTCATGCAGCTAGTTCAGAATTTTCCCACTCATTACGGTACCAAAATCTTGTGGTTCTAATATTACCTAGTTTTCCAAAATTTGCAATCTTGCAGCCTGTATATGCTCTTTTAATAATTAGATTGGAAGTAATTCATCGTGTGGGTTTCTTGTGTTTCTGAAAAACGGATTTACCAGGTTCCTGTCAGAAGTTGAGTAACTTTTGAATGCACTAAGGTTACACAATTTGAATTATCCACACCCCTTGATGACATTAAATGGTGATGGCATGAATTCCCTATGAAATAAACTATACAATCAAGCATAAGCATGCCAGAAATTTGTTCACTAATAGCTCAACCTTGCCTCATCTAGAAATCATTGTTGCTATGGCTATGCAAATCTATTGTGACATAAAACATTTTTTAATTACCGTCAACCAGGGCTACTCGGGATGGGCGGGGTAACTCGGGACAGTCCTCCGACATGGCGTAAAACTGTTTTAGTAGCAAAACTATATTGCAAAACTAAATATAGTGGCGTAAACGTCAACATTTTTCCTATCTATGTAGTATAAAGGAAGTTCAAAAATACTACATTTACTAGCTATGAAAAATTCCTGAAAAAATTGTGAAAAACGATATTTTGAAAAGTTATTTCTGCTAAGGTCTGTAGTAAAAATAATATTTGCTGTATTAAAAATTTTGCTTAGAAAGAAGTGGCAGATAAGTGTCAGCATTAAAATTTTATTTGCGGAATTTACATACCTCAATCCAAAAAAAAAAATGGCGGCCATTTCCGCACAGCGGGGCTACTTGGGACACCCCCAAAAATGCATTTACAGTAGAACCTCAGTTAACAAAGGCTCCAGTTAAGAAAAATTTTTAATAAAAACAAAGAATATTGATTACATTTACCTTGCTCAGCAAAAAATTTCTCTTATCAAATCATTAGTGCATCTTTGGTCATTACAAAATTGTGCATAGAATGTCATAGGTATATAGAATTGTGCACCAGGCATCATAGAATGAAAAGTAATTGACCTAAACTATGATTTATTTCTCCAAAACATATGATGGTTGTCGCTAAAACATTCCTTTCTGTTTCAGACAGGGTTGGCAATGATTAAATCAAAATGATTAAATCATGTGATTAAATCACTTGATTTTTTTATAAAAAAATCGTGTTTTTTTTTATTTTTTCGATTTTTTTTATTTTTATTTTTTCATATATTTAAATATATTGAGTGGCAGTTTTCAATTTATATTGAGGTATTGTTATTCATGGTTTAGTATAAATGTACTATAAATGACAAATTGGTATATAAACTTGTTGCCTTTAGTGTGTATTAGGTTCCAATAAATTGAATGTTTTTGGTACAGAGGCATCAAGTGTGCAATACATTATACGTAGCTAGCAGCTTAGCTTCTTGTACAAATGAATTAAGTGCATATGTGTCATTCAAATGTGCTCTGGTTATTGCCCTAACTAATTTTGGCTGGTATTTTACCTTTTCTTGATTCATCAAAAAACTGGAGGCAGAAAGACCTACCTATACATATTTTCCCCAAAAATGTAAGAGAGAAACTTTGAGGAATTTTTTTACTACCTACAATCACAAAATTTCTGTCATGGCAACAGTTGCCCTGCATCTGGAGCAGTGATTAAAAGCCTTGTACGTACTTTAAGTATATCCTGTGCATTGTTGAATTGGCATTTACTAATATAAACTAGAAATTTATTAATCTCCAATCATAAGTTTAACTTTGAGCAATCTTGCATTAAGTGAAACCTGAGCAACATATCAAATGATTATCCCAATGCAATGAAAAAATACTTGCAGTGAATTAGTCTTCAACTCAGCCTATGCTCATGTATAAACAAAGCATGTGCCTGTAACATTATAATCTGCTTGTACACAAAAAATTTGTGATTTCAGAACTACCGATGGAAACAACTTGCCTGCTGTGTCTGCTTTGCAGCAGATCTCAGTCCCAAGCTTCCAGGCTCGCTACTTGGATGACTTTCAGCCAAAGAATATCCTCTTTTTCCTCCAGGATGCTGTGAGTATGAGCAGTTGAACAGGATCTTCATTTATTTTCTGAGTCAATTGTTTTCTCAGCACTGAATTCTTATTATCACAAATTATTGCTCATGATAATTAATTAATTTTTTAACCTATTGATCAGAAGTAATGTTTTTTTAAAAATAAACATGACTTCTGAATTTTGTACTCAATTTTCTTTTAAATTTGGTTATACATATATGTGAACTTTTGGTGTTGCATATCATGCATGTATTTAATGTCTTTTAATATATAAATGTATGATGTGTTGAGGTATACTAATATACATTTATATATTTTGACAATATGCTTTGTAGCTGAGCATTGAAGACTTGTCAAGCCATAGCTCAGAGCTGGAGCACCTCAAGACATGGATGGAGTCCGGCCAATCTCTGTACCTGCCGAACGTGGTGCAGCCGGCACAGCTGCAGCACCAGCTCGCGCAGGAAGGCTACAAGGTGGCATTACTTCTTGGTTATTTACACATGAAAGCTGCATTGCTATGTGAAGTATTTTAACACTTTTTAGCTGTGTAATAATCCTACATTAATGTCTTTGAGCTCCTGTGAATTAGTCTCAATCTGTGTTCTGATGCTTTTCATTTAAATTTTATTGATAGCTAATTTCCCCTAATAATGCTTTATTCCCCATCCGTCAGACTCATCATTTGTAATGTGGGGTCTTCTTTATTTTAGGTTAAGGTTAGCTAGGTTTTGGGCTAGGACTGCTTTCACTTGATTGTGTTATATCATTCTCTAACTTTTATTTGGCCCAGGTAACAAGCCTGACGGCTGGCAGTGGAGTGTCGGAGCTCAAGCTGGAAGAAGACCAAAAGAATTTAGTGGTTGTTAAGCTACCGCCCACAATCACCAACCCCAGCCGCAGCCGAGCTCTCAGGAAAGCTGGTAATCTTGGAATTTTTTACTGCCTGACCTTCAAACATTAACTGGTAATCTTTAAATCTTCTCCCGCCAGTCTGTGAATCTTTTGCTGCATGACTTTCAATAGTAGTTAAAAAGTTATTTTGTTACCCCTATGCTCAATCCCTACCTGATAGTCTTTGAATCTCTGCTGAGTGTCACTGAAAACTTTGCTACAAGTGTTTTAATCGTTCCTACCAATAAAGAGTCATACCTTGAGTACTGCTTTATTTAAGTTCGCCGTCTGTCTTAGTGCATAGCATAATAAAAGCTCTTTGCATTGCTCTGAGTTATCATTTCAGAAATGTATTTGTATGCTCTTATTCAACATTGCCTTGACTAATAAAGAAACGTTCACTAATTCAGGATTACTAGATAAATACTGTGAAATTAATGTTTCAGATGAGGTGATGCAGAGCGTGCTGAGCAAAGTGGGGAGTCTAGCAAACTTTACTGTGATCTACACTGCACTCAAACCGTCTGTTGTGAGTACATTTGCTTTTAAATACAACTCCTCATGGCATCTCATGGTTTCTGTAGAAAAAAATTTAGTGGCGCTACAAGCTTTTCATAATGTCTCTGAAAAGTAATTGGTCTTTTTTGAGAGATAGGTTGTTCTATCACAAATAATGTTAGCTTACACTGCTCATTCACTTTCTTCTATGTATTCATTTACTGTTTAGATATTTCTGCCTTCAATTTGGTGTTAGCTGCCCCAAGTTTGTTTTAGTTGCATTCAAAACTATAAAATTGGAATGATGAAAAGTATTTTCCAGCATTATTCAGTGGCTGATGGCTATAAGTTTTAATATGCTTTCAGGATTCAGAAGATGCAGAAGATGCCGAGACACATCTTCGCATCGGACGTTCGCTGCAGCAGGCAAAGGAACTGCCGCCCAACTTCCACAACGGCTCCTGCATCCTCGTCTACTTCCGCCAGAACATGACTCTGTCTCTGACCGGCCGTGATGGGTGGGTTGTTGGGTTACTTCTATTACATCATAACAACGTTTTACTCATGCTAGCATCCTTCCTATAACTTCAGCTGATCAAACTTCAGTTAATTCATCCAATCCTATTCTCTTAATATGCGCCAATAATCTTATCCTTCACAAATCCCCAAAGCATCACATCATGCGACGCCAAAGTCCGGATGTTTCATGTAATATACAAACGTTTTAGGAAGTATATACGAACGTCTGCAAAAAACATCAGTTCTCCTGACAATAGATGTCCAGAAACCTACATTTTCAAACGCATAAATTGAGACAATTGTTGAATTCTGCGATATTGCTACCTTTGTTGTTTTTGATAATTATTACTAAGATTTTTGCAGCTCCCATTCCATATAAGATTCTAATCACGTTATCTAGACTTTAGTACTGGATCATATTTGACCATCTGTTGTGGTGCTCACTATATTCAGATATATTATTAACATTAATTGTGCAAGTGTTTGCTGTTCATCACACGTTCTCTTATACAGTGAGCACTATCCTCTTCCGGAAGACCCGGTCAGCACAGAGTACGTCAAGGACTGCAATAACAACACAGTACAGTTCATGCAGCTAGCCTACAGCAACGTGAAGCTCGACGTCGAATACAGCAAAGTCAAAGTCTCGTGAGTGCCAAGCCAAAGATACCTGAGCCTATTGTCCCGGTCAAATTCACGTAGGCAAATATCAATCCAAGTCACGATCACGCCAGAAAATTAAACTGATAGTACTTAGTATATCTATTAACGTTAGCCCAAAATCTGACATTCGGATTTATTTGACATTCTAATTTGGTAACCAAGAAAAAAAAATTAATAGAATCTGACCCATGCATGACATTGTTGGGGATCTGCCCAGGTCCATAGTTGGCTAACGCTCATAAAAACCGTAATAACGTGTTGCTTGTAGGTATAACATATATACTTATCAAATACTTCAACTTGAATTAGTGTATGTTCTCGTATGCCAAAGGCCATTTGCAGTTCCTATTATCAGGATCTAGCTCACTAATTTCTCTGGATTGAAATCGTCAATATAAAAATGAAGAAATTTCATTAAAAATAAATTCTCGCCACTACAGCATACAATTTTCCATAACATTTACGTTCAGAGTTCAGACAGTTTTGCTTCTCATCGGATTCTTCCGGCATTTTATTTAGTTTCTGGAAGGCGAGTGGTTTAATAGGTTAGTTCAGCTGTGAATACATTTCTATAAAATACAATAAAATTTGGCTGTCTTTAATTCTATCTAAAAGCATCTTTTTTATTCTTATTTTTTTGCAGGCTTTACTTCACCTTAAAGAGGTCTTACTGGCGGGTGTCTATGGTCAAAGTGGACCTCACAAAGACTGCACGAGAGAACCCTACAACAGAAACGCTCTATGTAAGCCAGCGTTGTTCCCTGCTGAGCTCACTCAGATTATAACTGAAACCTTGCCACGCTTCCCTTTGTTCAGATGATTTATTAGGAACAGAATTCTCTATAATCTCTTTGATGCTCAAACTCGACTTGGTGGTTTTTGTTTGTTCCTGTTGTTAAATAAAAATCATGGGCGATCATTAGTGACTTGCTGGCTATGAAACTTTAGGCCTCCTGCTATGCATTTACCTATACCGGTACGCATAATATAAACGGACTGGTGAACAAGGCCCATTTCACGCGCCGGTGTTGTGATCACGTTTGTACGATAGAGCTCTCTTTAATTCCAAAGAAAACACCCAAGTGTTTGATCGCACGTGATGATAAATCAGTTGCAATTCCAATATAAAGTTCGTATGGAACTAAGTCACACCCACACAACATAGTCATTAGCTGTGATCAAACCTCAGTGCATGGATGATTATTAATTCAGCAAAGCAAAGGATTAATGACCGAAAGCAATAAAAAAATGCAGGAGCATAAGAAATGATACATTTAATGATTCTCGTTAAATTCATATTTTGTCTGATGGGGTCGTCACGAAATGCAGCTTGCAACGATATCAATAACTTTACAATGCATGAAGCTCGTGGCTATCAATTGCTAGTCCCTGAATGAAGGAACCAGAAAACTAATTTTGATTAACTCGAGTACATTTCGTGACGTTGCAAACTATTAAGTATATGGAAGCCCAATCAGTAGGTTAATATTTATCAGCTCTGATTATAGATATTGAGCTTTGGGTTGATGATTAACCTGAGACTGTGTCTTGTCATGGATCTTGTGTTACTCATGCTGATGATTACAAATGATGAAAATGCGAACCCGGAATAATTTTCGCCAATCGTTGCAACATAAAATTGTTGGTTGCTAATTTAGGTAGTTAGTTTATGCCTTGAGTATTGTGTGTTTTGTTATCAACCGTTTGCCTCATCATTTCGCTTGCTTCAGGTTGAGGCGTTCAGGACCCAAATTACTGGAAAATTCAGCCCCACATGGGACTGCGTGGGCTTCTTCACCATCGGCATCTGGTCCGGTCTGCTGGCGTCGCTGCTGGCCGTCTTCATCCTCGCTGTTGGGCTCGGCATGCTGGCCAACATCAAGACCATGGATCGCTTCGATGATCCCAAGGGCAAGACTATCTTCGTGCCAAACGTGGATTAATTCCTTCATAGAGAACTTCTGCTAAAGTTTCATAGTCTGTGAGCCTTTGCAAAATTGGCCTCCGGTAACTGCTCATAAAATTTTCTAGTTCCAAACTAACATATTTGTTTACATTTCAGAAGGAATTTCAGAATTCTTTAAGGCTTACTGTATTTTTGAGGTTCTTCAAGTGTATTGTCTTATTCATCGTCAGAGGTTTGTACTCTAGTAGATCTCTAGTGAATTGATGTGCCCAAGTACTCTTCGGATGGTCGAAAAAGACTACGAAAGATTCTGGCAAGTTGTGTAGTTTGCGCTAAAATGTTCACTCTTCTATAAATATTGAACTAGTTCTGTCGCATAATGAAATATTAGTAGTAAATATTATTTTATTGAGATTCGCAAATTAGAAATTAACAGATTTACCTAACCTCGATTAGTCATTCTAATACAATAAACTCGTACATGTTTATTATAATGTAGATATTATCGTTTACCCTGTTAAATGAAGTGGGATATCCAGTTGCGTGGATTTTAGATGTATCTATCCTTTATCTTCTATTTTGGGAAAGTTTGAGATGTATTTTAATTTATTTATTCCACTTATACTCGCAGTTACTAATTGAGGCTTCATTGAGCAGCCAGGTCTTATCCTCACGGTTGAGCCAGGCATTCAAAATCATGAAGCTGAAATCATTCTGATTAATGTCAATGCAACGTCTAAGTTGATTTTAGCAACCAATCTAATCGATGAAAATACCTATTACAAATGTTGATTCTTAAGCCTGTGCAAGAGCACTCCAGGTGAAAGACAATAGGTCTTGCTAATATTCTAATCAAGTCTGACTACCATATTTATTCAACAGATCTTACTTGACAAGAATCATTCCTTCCTAATGGTTATCAATGTTTTAGATATTGTAAATAATCCGAATAAAGTGTGTAATGAATTTGTTGCAGTCTCTTGCCCTATTTACTGATCACCATTCCAACAAAAAAAAAGGAATTGGTTTTATTAATTAAAAACAGGGAATGGTTTCATGTCAATGATCAGGGCCCCGACCTTAACGCCTCTGATGGTGGCCTACACCGACTCCGAGGGTCACTGAGCTGTGACGCGAGCGAGGAGCGGGCCCACGTCGAACTTTTCTCTGAC
>NW_025937829.1:58913-79821 GCF_000764305.2 Hyalella azteca | reverse complement strand
AGTCAAGCAAGTGGCACGCCGCAAAAGAATAACGAGCACACTCAGTAGAAAGACGTGTCAATAATAAAATCGCCGCGTCAGCAAGAACGAGACGAGAGAATGGGAGCAACGCACGTGCAAGGCTACAGAGCAAACAACAAGCAATCGAAGAGCTCTAGGCACCACACAACCTGCTCTCGTGGATGCTCAGTCAACACTCCATCCTCAGTCATTTACTGATGAATTGTGGAGTTTTGCATGAACCAAAGAATATGCTGCTGATCAAATGGGGTTTTCATCCGATATCGTGTAAGACAGTGACTATAAAACATCTTCAAATAACTGAGCAAATTACTAGCTAATAAACGGCAACAAAACCTTCCAACCCGTTTGGTGTTGAGACCGTGTGTTGTGCTCAATGACGGATGCTAACTTGTGAAGCAGAAAAATAAACAATTGATTTCAAATTAACCCTAGATATGATTGGTCAGGACTATTTCACCAAATTATTTAAATGAAAAACATCCTTTCGTAGTCTTGCATAACTTGTGAAATAAAAACATTATTAACTTGCAGAAGAGCCTTCGATTTGAAGGGCTTTAGTTTCATTGTAAAGAGTAAAGCAGCTGCAAGAAATTTAAATATTACTGCGTATTCAAGATTGTGCGGCCAGATAAGTTTTCAGTAAAGCTGATATTCTACAGGAGTGGATCGTGATATAAGTTCCTGAATTATTTTTTATTTGAATATGTTCAACCGCCTGCTTGACATCGCTTGGTCAGGTTCACGAATACTGATAATTATCAGTAGCACAAAGCACGTATTATGAAATAACTTTTGAATTAGGACAAATTCGGAAAAATCATCTCAGTGTGTTCCGTATTTTGATAAATGATAGTTTTATTTACGAGAATCGGCCACAGAAATGTACAATGGCTTATAAATTTCGAAGTTATTGTGAACCTTGAAATTATTTTATTCAGGGAGTAGTAATTGTTTAACACAATTTTTTTATGACACGGCGTTTGGCTTCACATATTAAATACAAAGTCTGTATCAATCGTATTATAATTACTTATTTATATTTATTTCTTAAAGTTAGATTACAATTTGTAGAACAATTAACAAAAATAAATAAAATAAAAATAAAAGTTATTGTTGAAGTGAAAACAGACTCATGGATGTACAGCGGATCCGTAGTTTGGTGCATTTTACCGTTCCAAAATGGTTTTAATGCCTGGAATTGCAAACAATTGCTTTGTAGCTGGTTCTTAGGTAAACTTCCTTTGCCATCAAAAGCGAATCATGATAGGATCGTAATTCGTTCAGAATGGCAAACAGATATATATGTATATCAAGGTTCCAGTTTGAATAGCTAGAAGCATTCTTTATGCATCAACAGCATCATGCATGCAATGTTTTAGTATGCTGTTCTGCCTGTTCAAAACTTCAAAGTGTCAGACCATCATTCATCAAGGCCTCAAGCCCATCAAGTATCAACGTCTCAACTCTCAAAGATGTCAACTTTGGATCTGTTTGGTTTAATTAGATTTGTAGCTCATCCATCCATGTGTCATTAAAACTACTATCTTTCTCTGAAACATGACATTTGGCCAGAAATTGGCCTGACAAGTGCCAACTAGCCACAAAAGTCTCTTCAAGTGCTTGTTAAATTAAGTATTGAATGAAGCATAAATCAAGCAACATGAATACAGGTGGGTAATTCATTTTCTGCTCTCATGTTCATATTCATGATTTATCTAAAAACTATTATTCTTTTTTGCTAAAATTTTGTAGTTACCTACCACTAAACACCCAGGTAGGGAAAAGTTTTACTTTTTTCTGAAATATTGTGGCTCTTATATTAATATATTGTATAATTTCAGAAGGTATGAAACCTTGCGGCTCTAATGTCATGTATTTTTGTTTGATTGAAAAAATTGTGGTCTGCACTTTGCAAACATATTGTTTCTTAAAATTTTTAAACTTCTACAATCTGAATTATGTTAATGCACCAGCCAAAATTATGTCCCCCAGTCTCAGATTGGCTAAGCAATGGCCGTTCCATTGGTCTTTTAAAAACCCCCTAGAATTCCACCATGCCGGGGCCCCAGATGTTCCCCTTAATTTAAGGGATACCTACTCCCAGCCAGTCCCAGGCCCAGGGTAATAGGGAACACCAATAAAAATGCTTTTACAGTAGAACCTTGGTTAGCAAAGGCTACAGTTAATAAAAAAATTGTTTAACAACAAATAATTATTTATACATTTACCTTGTTAAGTGCAAAAAAATTTCACTTAACAAAAAATTATTGCAGCATTGGTCATCAGCTCATCACAAACTTGTGCATATAATGTCATAGATAGAATTGTGCATTGGGCAACATTGAATGAAAAGTAATTAACCTAAACTACGATTTATTTCTCCAAAATAATATAATGGTTGTCACTAATATAATCGTTTCTTTTTCAGTTATGTTGTTTACTATCTTATTTTTATGTTGAATTCACTTGACATAATTAAAATGGTGTGAAATTACAAGGCCAGTCCTGTTAGCTGACAGATACAGAAGAAATGCTATATGGCTGCTAATATGAAGATTGCAGTGGACATGGTTCTTGTCAATGCTCAATAGCATGTCCATGAAACGGTAATATCACATCAATTATATGTTAATATATGGATATGGAAATATATCAATAAAGGATAAACCAAGTACAAATCACAGAAAATTTCATTTATTCTACATCTGCATCATCTACAATGAAAGAGAAGGACTTTGGAGTACAGTTAGTAAATAGATACACTCTGCATGCTTCAAATGTTTTAAAATTTAGTTTTATTTTGAGTGTCCCGAATTATATATACCCCGTTCCCAGGGGTAATATGGGCTGCTTTTCTTTTGCGTCTGGCACCTTATGAATAGCACATGGAATTTTTTCAGAGATGACACACAATAGCCTATGCAATGACCTTCAAAATGAGCCCAAACTTGTGTATGAAATGTTTCATGGTAAGAAGTTTTTGACAAAAAATGCTCAGAATCGTCCCTTTTTGCTCCATTTCATAGTACCTCTGTACACATATACAATAATAGCAGACCTACCCTGACTTATGAAGCAACTCTCTTTACAACTTTCTATTATTGCAAGTAAGAATACTGAACATCATTTCTATAACTTAAATTGGCAAAGTATAAAAAAGCATAATCACTGCTTTTTCAGAAGATTAAATTCTTGCCAACAATTTTTTTGCAAATAACATCCTGTTTTTGTTGATCAGATGGCAAGTGCAATGGAAATGGACAGCACTCAAACAATGGCAGGAGCTGTAGCAATGAAAATCATATATCTGGCAGCAACAGCCCTGTGGATATCCCAGCAGACAGCACAAGTCATCTGGCTCCCCCATCTAAGGTATTTATTTCTTGCTTTTAATGAATAATGGCTTACCCTGTTAAGGAATGTGAATCCTAATGGCATCTTGTTAGCCAAAGCTACCTTAAACTGACATCTGTGATTACTCAAATATATTGCTAAGATCTCGTGCTATATGATTTGTGAATTAGCGGAGAATGTGATGAAGTAGCTAAACCATCAGCTTAAGTTTTATTTGACCACAATTTTGTGTGAACAGCAGTAAAGTTGGAACTATTTTGTCATTTTTTGACTTGCTCACTACAGCTCTTTACAAGTTAGTAATAATTTCTCAGGCTTGATTACATCTTTTTTAATAACCTCTATTATTCATTAAAAAATTGAAGATTACTTTAGAAATCTTCTATAAAATTTTGTTATGCAATATATTAGTTATAATCATCAGTCATGAATAAATACTTCTTACAGTAAAGATTTGTGAAACAGAGGAATAATATGTATACACTTGACATCCATCCCTCTTCTGAATTTATAACGTCCCAATTAATTTTTTTCTGCACTCCCTCTTCCAGGTGTGCCGTGACTTCTTGCGGAAAGTTTGCAGGCGAGGAAACCGCTGCAAATTTGTGCACATCAACCCAAACGAGGACCCTGCATTAGGTCCTGCATTGGCAGGGGATGTATTAGATGATGGCTGCAGTAATGCTCAGCCAGCAGGTTGTGGGACGGCCGTGTCAGCTACCCAGGGCAGCACTAGACTGACATTCTGTCATGACTACCAGAACAATCACTGCAACAGGAATTGCTGCAAGTGCGTTGAGATGCTCATTCATTAGTCATTGATTGACTTTCTATCAATGCTGTCTGAGTGGGCTGGAAATTGAATCTAAGCTGAGTGGGCTCCTGAAAAGAGATGAGGACATGAGATGAATGGGTACTTGATAACTGTCGGAAGATAGGAGATGACTGGGGACTTATTAGACGAGGTATCCATTTTAAGCATATGAACTGTGTTGCTTATTGCTTAAGGTTATTCTAACGTAACCTGCCAGTTGTTTGATGTTGTACTATCAACCATTAATGACATTCATTTTTAAGTAAATTTTTTATTCATTTTTTCATTTAAAAGTCTGAAAAATCTATGTAGGATATTCCTGAGAAGTTTAAAGCTATCAACAAGATTTGAGAAAACAGAGGGGTAAAGACTACCGATATGTGTTTACTATCACTCGGAAATCTGTTTGCAGGTTCATTCATTGCACCTGTGAAGAAGAGAACCAGTACCTTCAGACCGGCCACATCCCACCACACGTCCTGGACCAGGCTATACGCAAAGGCCAGATGGCAGATGCTACGCTTAACGGCGACATTCCCATCTGTAAAGTGGGTATTGAATCTTAATGGAAGCTTCCTCATCTGTAAAGTAGGGATGTTTTCCCATCACTGTTGCATATCAATTCGCAAAAGTACCTACTCAAATCATTATTTTCAATTTGTAGTCTTGTTCAATATTTGGGTCAGTTGGATTCCCAGTAGACTTCAGAAATTGATGCATTTTTCATGTGCCGAATATGAGTATGAGCTTCAAGGAAATCATATCCCCCATTTGTAATTATGTTTTACTCTAGACCAGTGCCCGCTGAGGATTCCAATGCCAAATTAATTTGTTATATATAGTATAAGATTTTCATTAATAATTCTTGGAGAATATTTGATTTCCTATCATGCTGCATCTCCTCTTCACATGGACACTTTAGTGACGCTCTGCTTTTTTATATGGAAAGAGACTGATATTTGTTCATAGCTGGACTCTTTTTTTTATGTTAAATGAAATTCTTGAGTAAAAACCTTCATTTCAAGGATAGAAGGAATATATTGGCTCCCTGTGCTATTTACACTCATTTTTATGAGTACAGTATAGTTACTGATTAATTGCTCACTTAAACTAATTTTTTTGTTTTTTATACTCATTCCTTGTATCATAATTATATACTCATTTTCTTCTACTCATTTTAATGAGAAACGAAGCAACTTTTAACATACCGGTATGTATATTTTGTTGCAGGACTACCTGATGGGCGAGTGTGAGAAGAGGCGCGGCGGCAAGTGTAAGTTCAGACACCTGAACCAGGCCGAGTATCACCAGGAGATTTATGGCTACTCTAATAACCTCAACGCTCCCTCTGCCAACCTGCCTTCACCGCACCATATCAAGCCCCACGGACCAGACTCGCCACCTAGGGACCTCAGCGACAAACACTGCCGCCTCAATGGTTGTGGCCGACGTATGGACGATCGCGTAATGATAGATGGTCGAGGTGTGGCCACTGTCCATCCATACGAGAGCGAGCTTGTCAACAACGGCCACCACCATGACGGTGGGCCTGGGCGTCCTCCCCACCCCAACCTCCTCAACGGTGAGGTCCTTCCTGATCACAAGCGCCCACGACTCGACCCTGGTGTCTGTGGTTATCAGGGCTACCACTCCTTGCCTAGAGACTCCGACTACAGCCAGGACAGAGACTACGTCCATGGCCTGACTCCTGAAAACCTGCTTTCGATGCCCAGAGATCTTAACACCTTAATGGATTGCCGAGGCCGCGAGCTGGTGCCGGAGTGGGACCGCCAAGGCATTGAGCTGGCAGTCATGCGGAAACAATTGGACGACCTCAAAAAAGAAATCAACACACTAAAAAAAGAAAACTCGGATTTGCGCGCCACTAATGACTTCTTGCTGGACAAAGTCACTGTTCTGGGAGCCCGGAAGCTCAATGGCCACGTGGCCACCAGCACGACACTCGCTTCTGTGAGTCTGGCCACAAATCCTGCCACCCTCGTGGCCTCAACAATTTCGCCATTGTCTGCCGCTGCGGCCGCTCAAGTAACTCCAGGATTTGCGCGCCACTAATGACTTCTTGCTGGACAAAGTCACTGTTCTGGGAGCCCGGAAGCTCAATGGCCACGTGGCCACCAGCACGACACTCGTCCACGCCATCGCCATCGGCCCGGCACTCACCATGACTTTGCCCCAGCAAACCGTCGCCCACACCACCATCGCCGCACCGCCAACCATCGCTCCTCAGTCTTTGCCCCAGCCGTCAGACTGTGCTGCTGGCGTCCAACATCCTCTCTCCAACCCGATGTCCATCACCTCCATCTCCACGGACGGCAGCTCTGTTGTGGCCATCGCAACTCCATCACAACCACCACCACCCACACAACCTCCCTCACAACCGCCACCACAATCTCTGGTACCTTCCCAAGCTGTGGCTGTGGCGACCGCCCCTCCAACAGCAGCTGTCGTCGTATCGGTAGGAACGGTTCAGGTCCCGCTTTCCCAGGCCTCCATTACGATCAGCTCGGGGACCATCAACCCCCGCATCACCACCTCCTCCATGTCCATGTCGCTACCCTCAATCACGGCACCCACCATCGTACCTTCACTGGGGCAGACCATCACTGCAATCCCCGCTCCTCCGGCTGTAGCTGCTGCCAATATCGCTCAGGCGATCTCCATGTCTCAAGGTGCTCAGGCATTATCCATGAGTCAAGGAGGTTCCCCAATCTCCATGTCTCAGGGTATAGATATGGCCCAAGCCATCTCTATATCACAAGTTGGCCCTCAAATCTCAATGTCTCAAGGGGTGCCCCAAATTTCTATATCACAAGGTGCCCAGGCGATCGCCATGTCTCAAGGAGGGCCTCCTATTTCGATGTCTCAAGGTGGACCTATCACCATGAACGCTCCTCCCATCTCCATGTCTGCACCTCCAATATCGATGGCTGGCCCACCAATATCCATGGCTGGACCTCCTATATCCATGGCTGCACCCCAAATTGCGATGTCTGCCCCCCAAGCTATTGCCATGAGTGGACCGCAGTCGCTGAGCATGAGCGGTGCCCCTACAGCGCATCTCTTGTCCTACCCCATCATGTCTCAACAGAGCCTCAGGACCCAGCTGCACTGATGTGGCCACGCTCAGCACCGATGTGGTCACGCTCAGCACTGATGTGGCCGCGCTCAGCACTGATGTGGCCACGCTCAGCACTGATGTGGCCACGCTCAGCACTGATGTGGTCTAGATCAGCACTGATGTGGTCACGCTCAGCACTGATGTGGTCACGCTCAGCACTGATGTGGTAACGCTCAGCACTGATGTGGTACGCTCAGCACTGATGTGGTCACGCTCAGCACTGATGTGGTCACGCTCAGCACCGATGTGGTCTAGATCAGCACCGATGTGGTCTAGATCAGCACTGATGTGGTCACGCTCAGCACTGATGTGGTCACGATCAGCACTGATGTGGCGATGCTCTGCACCAATCTAGTGCGGCTCAGCACTGATCAAGTGACATTCATTACTGATGCCTTTCATCTTCAGCATTAAATACGTCCCATCTGCTGTTGTACGAGGCCTTTCCCATAGGAGATTTGATGCTCAGTTGTGGACTCGGGCTTGAGCCATGAAAGGGCTCGGTGTCGTGCTGATGTATATAGATCATCGTACTGAGATTAATAGCTTTCAGTTGATTTTGAAATTGTAAAAAGGTAATCCAATAGTCTAAGATGGTAAGGAGTTTCGAGTTTGCTTCTGGAATTCTTGGCATTCATCTCTTTGTCTGCCCAGCAATCAGGAAAAAAAATTTTTAGCCGTTATTGTGAGTGCAATTGTGTTCTTTTTCGTGTAAATACTTCGTTATTATTTTTCTAAATTAAGTTGTGGTAACTCTAATTATAGATAACACTGTTCCCTTGAACAGATATTTGTTTCGTGGTCACCTGTAGAGTCATTGTTGAATCCTGTATTTAGTCCTCTGTATAGAGCCCAACTTCTTTATTGAATCAATATTTTTATATCAACAGAGTGTTGTATCAACAGTGTGTTGTATAGTAAACACTGTGTTATAAGGCATGTCGTACTTAATGGTCAGATATTTCATGGACTTGATATGCCATATTACTTTCTGCTCTTATATAGGCCTCCCAAGACCATAGGCTGTACATAGCAAATTATTATAAAGCATTTGAAGAATACAATTTTAGTGTATTAATCTAATCATTTATGAAATTAGCTCTTTGGGTTCTTGTAATATATGTAAATTTTATCTTGCATGTGTTAATCAATCGCGCTCGGCCCGCTCGATATCCAGTTATTGCTTATCAGCGTCTCAAACTCTGCAAGCTCCTGTAAAATATGACGGAATGTATAAAGTTATTGTAAAATACAAGTTCAATGCGAATTTGGATTATTTAATGATTGAGTTTAGGCCTTGGCAGTGGGACGCGCCAGAAGCAGTTCAAGTTGAAGTGTAACTTATGACGTCGGCTGTGTACTTAGAAAGTTATCAAATTCTGAGGAATGGTGCGGGAATTTATATTAGGGAATGAATTCCTCAGCGCTAACACTGCTATTCAGCCGAACCTACAAATGAAACGGTCAACCAGCCATGCCAGCCAACTAACAAGCCAGTCAATCATTAAGCCTGAAACCACTATGAAATAATTGAATCGTAGATGCTGCAATTCGGCGAATCTCCAGCTGGCAATTCTCGTCTATTAACTGTTAGCTGCTACATTAATCAGACCAGAAACTGAAATATTCATAGAATGTATTAAGTGTCAGCTTTGATATATTTATTTCTTCGTATAATCTCAGGCACCATTTTTGAGAAATTTATGTTTCAAAATACTCAGCAGATGTTGAAAGTTGCTCTTCAGACTTAATCGACTTCTGCCAAGTCCAATCGCCTTCGTTTTAACTCGAGTGTAAATTATCCATTGATATTATGCATGCCTTTCCATGTGTATACTGGACATTCGTTATGGAAGGAAGCATTCGCACGAGTGCACGACCTATCGTTTAAGAAGAAACGTAATTATAATTTTTAGCAGAGTATAACTTATTCGTTAGATATTACGTTACCCTTTTTTATGTACAATTATTATGCAAACCTTGCGTTATTACTTCCCATACCAACTAAATAGTTGCAAACGATGACAAGTCTACGGAAAAATGATGTTTGGAGCGCTATAGAAGAGCTCGATATGTGTGCTTACGATCATTGGATCATGAGGCTATGAAAACAATAGAACGTTCAACACTCTAATTAAACCTCGTAAAATTATTAGTTACACTGATGGTTAATCGCAACTTCGTTACAGTTATTTTCAGTCACAGAAGGCAACGATAATTGAACTGGAGATATCGGTTGCGAATGAATTCAATATTCGAAAACAGAAAAATTGCCTCGAGAATTTATAATTGTATCGAAAAAACGCCGATTCAGTCTTAGCTAGAGTTACAGCCAATCCCAGCTTTCAATTGTACAAATCACTGAAATCAGTAATATACCCGCAAGTAACGGTCAGAATGGTTAGGACCAACGGGAACTGAACTGCTCAATTGCATCCACAATTGTCAGAACGTTATTTCATTCTTCATAATTTAGGTGAAATTGAACTTTTAATTGGAAAATTATTTTTCGGTAGGAGCTTTTGTTGATATCAATCTGCGGTAATAAAATTAGTTGCTAAATAGTTGTCAAGGTATATTTGGAGGTGGTATGCAAACAGTCATTTCATTCACATCCGAATATGGTTATAATTTATTATTGAAGTAATTTAACGGAACTGAACACAGTACATTAATTTAGAAGTACATCACGGAATGTACCTCCTCGGGCGAAATTTCGTCTTATGGGCATTGCTCCTGAGCGCCCCACCTCAGAACTCGCAGGATCTAACCGCGGGTCTCAGTTGCGGGGTTAGGCTACCTTGTCGGCAAGATTTTTTACATTTCCCTTCTTTGTCTCTCTCGTGCGGGTGGCCGACGTCTCATGTAAGCGAGCTCAGGAGACTCTCGGACAAATTTACCGCTTAACTCGTGGCCGGTCTGACGGCCGATTTTGTACGAGTGACTTCGCTTTTGTTGCTGTTCACCTGTCCCTCCTTGCCGGCTTCAGGACACTTGAAACCTTCCACCCCTTGTGGCTGAAGAATGATTTGAGAAAATACAAGAATTGAGACCTTCCGCCTTGCTGGTACTTTTTATTTAGGACCTCCGGTTCATGGTTGAACTAGTATAAGGTTGTCCCATGAGAAGCTCATTTTCGCGGATGGAGCTTTTTGTTCGCCTGTGACGTCGCTGATCTCAGTGACGTCACGGCATTAACCAATAACCCAAATGCGTCCAAACCAGTCAACCAATCCGTCACGGGAATGGCTGGTTTGTTTACGTTTTTCGATCTCAGTGACGCAACAAGGAAGCTGAACTGAAAGGCAGAGCCTTATATCTCGTGGGGCAACCTTATATATTTCCATGGTTCAACCATGATATATTTCAACCATGCTCCGGTTAATAGCTGAAACACTAGTAAATCATTTTGCGTAATGTTCCGGGAGTTTGTATCTGAGAGTTTAACTTGTACGGAGCTCAGCAGTATGTTGTGATCTGTCATGCTGCTCTTGCCATGCGGTTATGTTGAACATGTAACTCTGTTTTGCACAGGACTAAAAACTTTTCATGCTTTCCTCTGCTACGTTTTACTAAAACAAACTAGAACGAGCGACGCATCTACAATTTTTGCAATCCTGTTGATGCTAAGGTACAAAGTTATAAATTGCTGATATTTTCAGCAAAAGATATAAATTGCTGAGTTTACGATGCGATCTTAGTTTGTTGACTTGCACCCCTCAGGGGGGACTTCTGTCGCGTGTCTGTGCTCGTCCGAAGTCCTATGGAATCTTGGGCTCCTAGTGGGATTGTTCCTGAGCGCGCCACCGCTGAGCTCGCGGTGTCTGACCGTTGGTCTCGGTTGTGGGGTTGATGTAAACTTTTGACCTCCGGTGCGAAATAGCTTGATAGCTGAAGCGCTAGTAAACAATTCCCCTACTTACTTACTGTTGACTTTCACGTTCGTTTAACCTGGTCGGACAGAATTGTTGAACTGTGCCCCCACTCGATATGATTACATCGTTGCAACATTATGCAGTCTAAACAAGTGTTGATTATTCATAAGGCTCATTTCATTGTTCGATGATATGATTCATTTATATCGTCAATACGTGATGACGGTTTCAAATCGTGAGTACAATTTGTGAATGATGATTGATGATGACCATTTTTGTTAGAGAAGGGTATAATGTGTAAAGCATTCCCAGCGCTACTATTAAAAATGATTTTAATTTCATGAGGGATATGTTGAAACTAATGAGAAGTTATTCCAGAAGTCTCATTAGGCAGTTTTCCCCTCGGTGATAGAAGACTGGAGAAGTTCCTGTTCAACAATGGCGAAGTGACTGCGCAGTTATCAAGCATTTTTTATTTTCGCAGTCCGACTGGTTTATGAACGAGAACAGGATCACATGGTGGTAACCTACAATCATTTGATGATAAGAATTTTATAATCTTCATTTCAATATTAGGGAAAATAAAAGGGTTTCTATAAATTAAAGGTTCCTATTGACACCAAAAATTATAGAAGTCACTGTAACTTATAAAACTTTCTTCATTTTACCGACAAATATTTGTTGAAAACGTGAACATATTATCGGTACAAACAATGAATGTATCCAAGTAAATTTATATTTTACCTTAAAAAAATAGTAAAAATAAAAAGCTTCGTGCCGATGACGATTTTCAGGTATCAAAACCGAACAACCTCTCTAACTGTTTAGCAAGAGACTTGAAGAGTTGCACAAAACATTAAGTTTCTGAACTCACGACCACCTTCCGTCATCTTCCTCCGAGCTGCTACTGCTGTCGTCACTACTTTCGAGATCCTCGATATCTTCGTCTAGAGTTGGAGTTGAGGAATCGTATAGGAAACGTTTAGAAACGTCCTGGGGAATGATTACTAATTTTTTAGAGACGTCCTGGGAAGGAAGGTTTAGGATTTGTTTAGAGTCGTCTTGGGAAAGGTTTAGGAAAGGTGTAGTGTCGTCCATGGAAAAGTTTAGAGGCATTTCCGGTCGATCTGACGTGTTGGTGCCGTAGTCGGACGTGACGAAGGTAGTGTTATCTGCTTCAGTTGAAATTGGGCCTGATGACATGGAGAAACGAATCACGACGTAGCCGATCCCGGCGGTGACCAACAAAAATGATGTCCAGAAGAGCACGGATGAGACAATCTGAAGGTTAATTATACGCGTACAACATTGGAATATTACGAGGTGAATTTTAGCAGCTACTTTTGAATATAAAAAGAGTATACACATGATTTATAAGGCTAAGACCAAAATAAGGCAATTGCATATTTATTTTAATGTCATCAATTTGAAATTGAACTTCAATCGAAACACATTACCTTGCCGACTTTAGCCTGAGGCCAACAGCCACGTGTCTTCCTCACGTTCGGTGCTTGGTTTCCATTTTCCATTATTAGTGTTAGCTTGAGTGCGTCTTACTTGTGTACTCACTGCGCCTCGGTGTTCTTACTTGTGTTCTCACTGCGGTGTGCCGAGGACAAGTGCTTGTCATTAATCATGCTCGTGTATTTATAGTGTGCGATGTATGCTGGTGATCAAGATATGCAAATGGTCGATCTTTGAAATGTTGGCGTTCCATTCACGTTCGTCACGGATGCGTTCCAATAGATTTCGAGAGACTATGGGTTTAAGTAATGTCGCGTTTCTGAGCCACGCAACACATTTCAATGTACGTAAACTTATTATTAATGAATGTATCGCCAGACAACATCCAAGTACTTTATAAGATTTAAAATTGAGATATCCTACATTATAGGCCTATCGTTCTTCATTATACATACCTTTCATCATTCGTGTCTATAATAAATAGCATCCAAATTGGTTTTCCGGGCCCGGTCAAAAGATTTCTTCGTACTTCGTATCCGCCGAGTCCCTGGTATTTTGTATAGGATGATTAATTAATCAATTCATTAGTTCAACACATGCTCTGATAATTCCTAACCTAATTTATGAGCGCTTAATTACATCAACGTTAATTACACTGTAACTGGCACGAGGATCGTGGTCAAGATTTAGTGATTATGCACCAATATTTTTTTTTCTCGGTAATGAGCGTTATGAGATATAATAAATTTATTTAGAAATTCCAAGGCAGAAGTAAAAGTATGGAAAACTGACAAAATATTTTCACTAATGACGAGTCGGTAGATGAAAACATTGCAGTTTATATTTTCTCATTCATGTTGAAATCAAACACTATCTGACTACCGATTACTTTCAAAAGAAAATTTTGCAAAATGAGACACTGAATATATAACAATTTTTAACGAGTGCCGTGAATTGTAAGCCTTAGGGAAAAAAATTAGATTAACCGTTCCTCCAGCCACGCTAACTGCCGAGAAATTCTTTTGGCCTCCAAAAACGCTGCTGATTTAGCTTTTAATTTAGTTAAATTTATATTAAATTTCTATAATTCGAACGGTGTAGTAAATTTACAGTGTGCAGCCTATCGATGGTTTAAATTTGGCTGTTATTGAGACTTTAGGCGTTCTCTGTAGGCAGAAATTTTTCGACAGCTTAATTGACGACTATAAATAAAACGCATTAATATAGGAGTTCGCCTAGCGTGTAATAGCGCGATCGCAACACTGACACACATATAGCATCATTTTATCCAACCGCCATATATATTGACATCTTAAAACACTGCTACTTATTTGCTCTTTGAATGTTCGTGCAATTAAGGTGCTCAATATGCAATATTCATTTAGTCTTCATTTTATTATGTTAAATATATGTCATCATTATTTTGGGTTACGTTTGTAATGTCTTCGTTAGGTCGTGTTGCTGAGTTAAGCTTCGACGTTTATAATGTTTAAGAATCAAGACGTAGAGTTATGAAAAGACGAAAATCATATATTAATATAATGCCATAGAGTTATGTAACGGCGTATATCATATTTGAATACAATGTCGCAGATTTACGTAACTGCGTAATATCATATAATAATATGTCATAGATTTATATAACTGCGTACGGTATATCATATATTAATATAATGTGGCACAGTTTTTTAGCGACGGATATTATGTAATAATATCATGCCGTATAGGAACTGTCGGAAGGTGGCTGGCGGTACAAGCACTGCAAGACTGGAGCAGCGAGCTGCGTGTTCGAGACCCTCAGCAAGCTGTAAATATTCTGAGATGTTCAGAATCGGTGACAGGTCTAATGGCCTAATCTGTAACTCTGACACAGCTTTTAATTAACAGTGACAGTACACACAGCTGCGTATTTTCGAGTCTTATCTTCAATATATCCCAGAAATATTAAATCTCAATTATACATTCATTGTATACGATCGTATTTATCTATCCATCCAAGGGGGCTGTAAACTCATCAGAATGACTCATACCTTTGATCATTATCCTATACATGATCCTCTGGATTCATATTGATGAATACTGACTTGAATACATATACAGGAACTAACCATATTACGTCAATTGTGAGTAGATGTATTATTCAGGTAAGATAATTAATGAATAATTGTGGAAAATTAATTGTCATAGACGGCTGGCAGCAAATTACGAAATACTGTGATCGGGTTCAGTAATTAACTATTAAACTTATTCATCGCATTAATTAGGTATTTAACCAACGTCACCGCCTTTTAAGTGGTGCAGTAGTTACCGTCTGTTGAGTGGTGCAGTAGTTACCGTCTGTTGAGTGGTTAGCTAAATATTAGTTACTCCATTGCCTTACCAGTCACTAGATAATAATTTCCAACATTTACTACAATAGTTCCGAACAGAGACAGCAGCAAAGTTCTTCCAGTGAGCGCACAAGCACAACCGAATCATGCCATCAATGTGCACTCGTCTCAAAACCTCCGAACATATTTGAATGCAGTTTTTATTATAGTAATATTGTTTATTCATTCTTAATTTAAAAATGAAACTATAGACTAAGGAGTAAATTTACGTTCACTTCATTTGTATGCTAGCTAGGCTGCTTAGCTAACTAGATTCGTTCACAGCTTCCACGAAACACTGAGACGTATCGTGGCTACCGGTTACGGAACCAAAAATACATAAAATCTACAACATAAAACACGAGCCTCATTTGTCATATTCGACTTCTGAAAATGTGCAATCTGAAAATGCATTCCCTAATCATAGTATTTTTGTTGAGTCTCGTACAAATGGCGGAGCCTGCATTTCGAGCTGCTCCGAGATTTTGTGAAGAATATTAGCGCCAAAAGCCAACGGACGCTTAAATTGTTGTGGTCGATACGAGTGAAGGAGAGAAGGTGCTGCTTCCATGTCACCTGTGTGGTCGCAGGATAGTTTGGTTCAAGTCAAAACTTGACTGCTTAGCAGAAAACAGTCTGGATCGGCATAGCAACGATATGTTCTTAGAAGTTTGTGAAAGGCGGAAGGAGAAAATTCATCTCGATCTGCACTCAAATGCTGATAAAATTAGAGTAACAAAGTACGCTAATAATTCTCTCATGATCTCGAACATTGCTGACTCTGATGAAGGAGTATACTTTTGCGAAGAAAGTCAGTAAAAAAATACTGTGGATGCGCACTAAATACCTTCTTTAGCGTTTTTGATTGATGTCTTTGACCGCAATGATTTATAACCGTCTCAAGTTTTGACGCGTCAAGTGCAGGATGCGGTAATGGCTAACGTCGCACGATCGCTTAATGAGGCAATGGAAGGAGAAAAACATCCATTCGTTTTGGGAAAATAATTCATTTGGTTAGAAGGGCCCTTCACTGACTGCGATTCCTGCTATTCTCACAGAGGAGCCAAGTACTCCTCCATGACAATAAGACTCGCCGAAAAGCTCTAAAAAACTCATTTACCTACAGTCTTAAATTCGTTTTCCCCGAACTTTCATCAAGGACTAAGCGTGCATTCATAATTTTTGAAGAAAATTATGTAAAAATGGAGCCAGGAAACCTAAAATATCAAGAAAAGCTACGTTCTTAGTGTCCCTTGTATCGGGGACAAACCCTGCTCTGAAATTGTGCCAACGCCTTCAGAAACTTTGAACTTGAGCGAACTGGACGAACAGGAGATCAAAGCGCGGTATACAAAACACGTTACGGAGGGAAGACCTTTTAAGCTCAAGTGCCCGGTTAAAGAAAAATAAATAGAAAATAAACCTCCTGTCGTCACATGGTACAACGGCAGCGATTAAATTCCGCACACCAACGAATTATAGAAGGATATAAGAGTGCATGCTACCGAGTCTGGAACTGTGATAGTAACCGAAGCCTTACGCGTAGATGGAGGTCTGTACTCGTGTTACCTCAATGTCAACATGGGTAATATTACTGGTCATGAACCTCAGGCTATTGTGTTCTTGAAAGTAAAATAAATACTCTAAGATGACGGATAGGAACAATTCATGGTGGTGGTGTTCGTCGTTGCGACCATGTCAGTTCTCAGCATAATTATGGGCATCTTCAAAGCCCTCATACAGTATACGAAGGCCATGGAACAATACAATAAGCTCAGGACGTTGAAGTTATACACTGAATAATCACAAAATCTTGCTGCTTTAGAACTCAAATAGAAATAGAGAGCCAAGGAGAAACGTATGGGTGAATATCGTGCCGCCATTGCCAGTGGAAATAGAGCCGTGATGAGCCGTGCTGCCTTGCGCGCCAGCTACTGGATGCAGGAGGCGCCTGATGTGGATGAGAGGGAGCTTGTGAAAACCTTACGCAGGACATTGAAAGGCACTTTGTAAGGCAACAAAAATGTTGAAAAATAACCGATTCGGAACAAAAAACGCAAATGAATGATCTACGCCATATTTTAGGACGTAGTTGAAGTAATGACCGGAGGCATGGACATATTTTCCCTGAGGTTTAACGAGGTGACAGATTTTGAGAAAACATGGAAGATAGAAAAGGGTTATTTTTCTTGGTCTGTCTCATTGTATTGATGGTGAGCTCTAGAGTATTTTTTTTATATTTCTGGTGCAAATCGATGTCAAATGAACACAAAATAAATTTTAAACTGTGATCTCCCTGAATATCCTTAGCTCCATTACTTATTCTTCCTTGGTTTCTTGCAAGATTGATTCAACATGCACGACCTAAAACAACCTGCATAGTTTATTTTTTCAAAGGAACTGGGATTAAAGAATATTTTTGTTAAAATTTCTCTCAATTTATTGTACACATATTTATTTCTCTAATATGATTTACAAATTAAACGACATAATAAATTTTCTAGCCAGAACTAAATGGTTTGACAAATATCAAACAGTTTAATGAAAGATTATTCTTAGATTCTTAGAAGAAAATCTAAATAAATTTATGAATACTCGCCGATCTTGATCTTAACTTAACGAACACAAAGTTTGATTATTCGAAATACGCTCCGTGAGCGTTGTTACTAAGTATAATACCCGCTTTGTTTTAATGTACCCAGCGCGCCAAGCGTTAAGTTTTAGCAAGTGGTGCAGTTTACGTTTGTTGAGTGCAGATTTTGCGATACAGCTAGTTGATTAGCGCAGTTTCTGTCTCATAATTCTTAATTTATTAACGATAAAAAATTATTGTTATATGTCTCTTATTCCTTACCTGCCATTTTTGCAGTTGCTTCCGTCCGTAGCTTTATGTTACCCAATATATTTTTTTATATTACTTGGGGTCTTTGCGGGTTTTTCGCGTACTACTCAAATTCTTTGTGACCAATTCAGAGAAATATTTGCATGTAGGTAATGGTTTGTCATTTTTTTTTCAATAAGTGTCTCACTTGATTATCGCTGGCGTAAAACATTCCTAGTTGAGGGGTCAAGTCAGTCAAAGATTGATGTACGACACAAATAACAAGTAGTTTTTTTCTCATACACTATTTATCACAATAATTATGTATTAGCTAACCATCTCTGGCCTCGTCTTCATCTCTATGTGTTTTAAGAACATGCTATGAGCCATCGCATACTACGCTGGTGACGACTTTTTCGAGGTCGCTAAGAGAATCTCTAGCAAAACTACCAAAGCCTAATCATTTGTTAAAGACATTCCTTGCACGCTTTAACCGTCTAAACAAACAAGAAACATTGTCTAGAAACATCCGTACCCCTTATGAACACTAAAATTTTTTTCCCTTCTAAAGTGCAGTTAATATCTCAGTTATATTCGAGTATGTATTACCTCATCGCTCAAGAAATGTTTAAATTACAATTTTCATATAAAGTTCATGTACGTTTAGAACTAACGTCATATGGCGTAGTTGACTCTTGTTTCCCAATGGCCTTTGAAATAGAACACAGAAATTGTAATAATGCCCGAGTGAACCATATATGGAGTCAAATTGAAATGAAGTAAGAAATTGAGACATATAGTGCGATGAGCAGAATCAAAGTTTTTCAGAGCGCTTCCAATTTGATAAAGTTAGGCGTGCAAACGGTGCTAAAATTTAACGCTTGCTTTATAAAAGCTTGATAAAAAAGTGATTAGCTTGATATAAAAAACTCTGCCTACTCACTGGAGCAAATTATGACCAAAAAGCTGTGTTGGTTATCAAGTTAGTATAGTTTTCGATTTGACAAAGTTAGTATTATTGAGGTAGCTAAACTTGAGCGTTTAACGCGCAAAATGAAAATATAGCAAACAAAAAAATACATAATAACGCTCTCTGCAGCTTCGGTTTTGCGCTGAATATCATTGGTTTTCCACTGTATGACGTGAAATTTCTTATTCTCTTGTTCAATTAATGCTAACAAGAGAAAATAACAAGCTGGTGAGAGAGGCTTTTCGTCCGATCCGCACCTGCGTGTGAGCCACCTTGTGCCGGTGCCGGAGAGCCAATCGCAAATGTCTAGGTAGCAGTTGCGAGGATGATCTCTAGAGACTCGGGAAGCTTGCCGAAGACCACCACTGCCCTGGATGTAATGGACTATCATGACTCCTGCCCTCTGGAACGTAGCCTTCAACACTTCTGGAAAATCATATAGGCAGCCGAAAGCCACTTGAATTATTGCCGGGAGATCAAACGGCAAAAAATTACCTTAACCATCGGATTCAATCGTCAAGCAAGACCTGTTTTGTCTCAGGCCTAATGAAATCCAGGGTTTCTGGAGTAGGAGAGAGCTCTGAGGCATAGTGGCACAGCAGAGAGTTTTTTAGAGTTTAGACTCTTCCTCAAGTTCATTTTTGAGTCCTATAAGTAGACCAGTAAAGTATCTTTGATACCAGAATTATCATACATAAGAAATCTGTTAAAATCTTGAGTAAATGAGGAAATTAAAAATGAACTGATTCTAAAAAATCTCTGGTTTGCCACTATGCTCTGAGGCTGCATTGGAGAGCGCGGTCGAGAGAAAACTAAAACTGCATGGTCATGACCAAGACATTGCAAATTTTGAAGGATTTCTGCCCTCACCTGGCCCAACTGGACTTACTCAATTTGTTTCTTAAACTTCGGCAGTTCCATTGCAGTATTCTTATTTCTTTATTGGGAGGCATTTTATGGAAGGTACCTGTAGTGGCTGTTTCTTTGCGGTGGTACTTGCTTTTTGGTCTTAGCTGTTATTTGGGTACTTGCTTTTTGGTCTTAGCTGTTATTTTCGACAGGGGTGAGAGCGCACATGACTCGTTTTGGGATGACAGTCAATCCACTATGTAGCTGTGGTCTGCATGCTGAAACCATTGACCACCTCTTTCTTCACTGCCATCTGCATGCTCTGCCTAGAATTAACCTAACTAACACACTAACCTTACTGAATGTTGATCCAACTGTGAAAAATCTGCTTGGTGGACCGTGGAGGCCCTTTCCCACTGGTGACACAGATGAAGCTGATTAATGCAACTGCTGATTTCCTAAAGAAAATTAATGTCTTGAAGCAAATTTAAATATAATTAGGGGATGTAAAGACCTATTACCTAAGATAACAATCTTGTAGACTACCAATTATTTGTTTACTTACCACTATCTTATCTTAATTTTACAATTCTATAACTTGCTAAATCCTAACAGTTGTTTATATAGACTAACTATGAATAACACTATGTGGAACTAACCTTATCTAAACTTTCAAAACTCCCCAAAGCTGCTCGTCCAGGAGCTTGGACAGAGGCGCTCTGGGCAGATCAATTGGAAATTGTAATGACTGCAAATGTGAGGGGTGCCTCTATTTGACCCTGTCAAGCATACTCACTACCCTTTTACTTTTCAGAACCCTGCTCATAGGAGAACCATTTTGTCTGCATATTCACAGTAAATATCACTTGTGCAAGGCATTTTTGGCCAGAAGAAGCTCCAGGCTGGACCCTCATTTAACGTTGCTGTGGCTGCTGCTTCTACATACCTCCTTTCAGTCATGGAGCTACATGGACGTGTCTCCAGAGCTTCATTAATCACCAAACAAGAAGAAGAGAAGAAGTTGCAAGGATAGGTTCACGCTCAGCTGAGGGCTCAGTTTCAGCTGGTGTATATGTTCCCTCACTGTCACTGGCAACAGGGTGGCTACTGTCACCAACCCACACAATAATGGGTGCAGAGTTGTTTGCCATCTACAAGGCACTGGAATTAGTCCTAAGTCGTGGAGATCTTCAAAGCCGCCCAGTGGTTATATTTACAGACTCAAAATC
>NW_025937829.1:37815-58837 GCF_000764305.2 Hyalella azteca | reverse complement strand
CCTCTCGAGGATGACGTGCATTAAAGGTTCCAACCCCTGCTTGTGAGTTCCTTTAGAGTTTATACGCCTGGAAACGTGCAACAAATTATTGATTATTGTATTGTTATCGGGAGCTGAGCTTCCCTAAAAGTTTCAGAGCGCTAGCTAATGAGAAAGTTGGTGAAATATCGATTGCAAGATTTGATCATCACAGACACGAATGCGAGCTAAGAAAAACGTGGTAATAAAAATAAAGATAACTTATTGCTCTTTGTCTTCTTCCAGAATCTCAAAAATATTTTAGGCTAAATTCTACAGTCAAACGCTATAGAAAACTATTTCCAGGTTATTTTTATTTCTTCTTATTTCAAAAATGTTTCTTAGCATTTCATGCCTTCCTCATTTGAAAGTTCCTGCTGTTGTTTCAGCTCTATCAAGACCATCATTTATTCCTCTTTATTCCTTGGCACTGGTAAGTAAATAAATGCAGACTAATTCTTAGGAAAACTTCAGATATTCCTTTTGTAAATTTCTGGTCTAGTTGAGAAATTTTTTGTACCTTTCAAAAAATGCTACTATAACCAATTTGATTAAGAATTTATTATCTATCAGTGGTCATTTTCAAAATTATTGGCAAAATGTATTTGTGATGTCCTTGTTTTCTTTGCAGAAAAGCCTGTCGCAACAGAGGTTGTACAGCTCCAAAATTGATAATGCAGCACTACAGATTGAGAAGATACGCAACATCGGCATTTCTGCTCATATTGACTCAGGGAAAACTACCCTTACTGAGAGGATACTGTACTACACTGGACGAATTGAGCAGATGCATGAGGTATAATAAACTAGATTATTTAGTATGGTGAAAATTAATTAAATATACTTAACTCTGATAATGATTATTCACTGCTTCAAGGTTACTTACAAATTGAAATTTCAACAACCTACTTACTGTTTGAAAGCCTGTTTCACCCTTCTTTAAAATATTTCAGCCTGCTCAAAATGTTCTAAATAATCTCTTTTTAGTGTTTATAAATTGTATTAATTAAACTCAAGTAATCCTATTAACTTTTAATTAGAGAATGGTATAGAATCATCTAACTGGTGGTGTTTAATCTAATTAAAATTTAGTGTTTGTTGAAGAACAATTGTAGCGTTTGCTGGATAGCCAAAAAAATATGTCATATTAATTCATTGGAACATTAATTGCATAATTATATGTGGATTTCATTTTAATAATCAACATTAAAAATATGTTATAGGTAGGTATAACTAATTTTAATGTGGGAAATAATTACAGGTACGAGGGAAAGATGGTGTTGGTGCAGTGATGGACAGCATGGAGCTGGAGAGGCAGCGAGGCATTACCATTCAGAGTGCTGCCACCTACACCATGTGGAAAGATATTAACATCAACATCATTGATACCCCAGGTACTTCACTGTTATTTATAAATGATCTACAGTCAACCTAAGGTTATTGTCATTTTTAATTGCCCCTGTAAACCAGTGATGCCACAACTACTTTACTTTAATACACAATTTTTTAATGCTCATTACAACTGTATAATTCTGATATTTATAGGTGTAAATTGCTATTAATTACTGAATCAACTTGTGTTTGAGTGAAAAAATTATTTAACTCTCTTTTAAGCTGCAATGGTGAGAGGCTCTCTCGTACCCAGTGACCCAAATTTAAGTCCCACTCGGGACAAGTTGGTTCTTTTGGGAAGGTCAGATCTTGGCCAACACAGCCTTTAACCCAATTCTGATTGATAAATAAGTACCTGGCTTGTCAAGGGTGTTGTGTAATGCAAAAATGGTTCTGGCAGGTCAGCAAGTTGGTGATGGTCATAACTCATAGTTTTGCCCATAAAAAAAATCTGTGGCCTTAGTGCGATGAAAAACTAACCTATCACCCCCGCCTTACTTAGTTGTCTCTACCAGGATAGGCAGTTACTACAATAACTCCCTCTTGTCTCTCTAGTCTTTTTGCGGCTCAAAGTGTTGATAGTAAACTGATCAATTTATGCAGATTATTTCACAACTATGTTTCCTTGATTTATATTATGCCATTTTGTACCTAATTATTGTACCAATTTTGGTTACTCATGCAACTTTTGCTCCTTAAATTTGATATGCAATGCAACGTTTTCATTGGTGCCTAGACTATTTATATGCCAGTTTTCATGTTGTCTTGCTACCTATAAATTCAATTCAGTAAAGCTACAGGCTGTTCGAGAGAACAAGCACTCCTCTCATCCGGCATAACTATCCTGAATGTTACATGGAGTTGATGAAAGTAATGCAGGCTCTTATTATGAAGATATATTGTGATGTGAAAAAAATACATCACTAAGTAGCAAGTTTCCTGTATTCATTGTGCAGCATATAAGTTAATGGTCACTCTCCAGGTCACGTTGACTTCACTGTAGAGGTGGAGCGAGCGCTGCGTGTGTTGGACGGAGCAGTGCTGGTGCTCTGCTCGGTGGGCGGCGTGCAGTCACAAACACTTACTGTCAACAGGCAAATGAAGAGGTGAATACATAATTTTATCTTGCACAAGCATTTCAAACATCATTGCAACGTTTTCATTGGTGCCTAGACTATTTATACGCCAGTTTTCATGTTGTCTTGCTACCTATAAATTCAATTCAGTAAAGCTACAGGCTGTTCGAGAGAACAAGCACTCCTCTCATCCGGCATAACTATCCTGAATGTTACATGGAGTTGATGAAAGTAATGCAGGCTCTTATTATGAAGATATATTGTGATGTGAAAAAAATACATCACTAAGTAGCAAGTTTCCTGTATTCATTGTGCATCATCTAATAAGTTAATGGTCACTCTCCAGGTCACGTTGACTTCACTGTAGAGGTGGAGCGAGCGCTGCGTGTGTTGGACGGAGCAGTGCTGGTGCTCTGCTCGGTTGGCGGCGTGCAGTCACAAACACTTACTGTCAACAGGCAAATGAAGAGGTGAATACATCATTTTATCTTGCACAAGCATTTCAAACATCATTCGTTTAGAATTTGTGCTCTATGTTTCACTGTTACTTTGATGGTTTCTTAGTTGGGGTAATTTGTAAACTTGATTTTCTAAGTCATTTCACGAACCAAAAAATTTTTCAAATTGTGGAGTAATAATAATTTATTAAATTGAATCAAAACAATTGGCTTCAGTTATGAGTATATGTGTTTATACCTGGCAATCTCAGGTACAACGTGCCGGTGCTGGCGTTCATCAACAAGCTGGACAGGCAGGGCGCTGACCCCATCCGTGTCTTCCGGCAGATCAGGTATGAACTCGTAGTTTTAATTGTTTCAATTCTTGTTCGTGCTATGATATGTATTATTTTAATACATGTTTCCCTATTTTCTTGAAGCTCATTGAAACTATTTTATTGAAAATTAACAAAACTAATAGTTTTAATGGTTTAAATTCTTGTTTGTGCAATGATATGTGTTAAGTTTATTTATGTTTTCCTATTTTCTTGAAACTCGGACCCTGCATTTTCATTTATACATGAAGTATGTAAATTATAGCATTATTATCGTTAAGATTGAAGAGTAATTTAAAATATTGAAAACAACAGTTTCATGTCGTTCTCGTGATTCGATTAACTTTGTAATGTTGGTATCTTCTTCCGGTTTACATATTCGTTTAGTCCCCAGACAAACCTGGTAATGTTTGTCTGGTTTTCTGGTCATGAAGTCAATGCTTTTTAGCGCATTTTCTCATTTATGAAAAAAATGCACTAGGTATTGTGCTTGCCATGTCCGTCTGTCTGTCTGTCTGTCCGTTTGTGACTTCACGTTTTCGTCGACGAGAAAGTGCGCTCTCTGTCACTCACTGCAGTGAGTACTGAGTTATATTTTTATGCTCAGGTCGAAGCTGGGCCACAACGCGGCGTTCATGCAGATACCCATCGGGCTAGAGGGGGACTGCGAGGGCGTCGTGGATGTGCTGACGGGGAAAGCCCTCTACTTCGAGGGCACGAATGGGTGACTCAACAGGATTCACACTAACTGTTGATTCTGCTGATGTTTTTTTGTCTCATGACTTATAATTTCAAATTAGTTTTTTCGACGATCTGATTCCTACTACGAACGAAACTAATGTCTTAAATTTCTTCAGAATTTCTTTTGAGAAAAAATTGTCATATACGGTATATATAAGTGTATATAAATTCAAGGGGTGAAAGGTTAATTAGATATTAAAATTTATAAAGTTATTGCTTGAAATTTAACGTGTGAACTTCATCAACTGTGGGTTATAGACTGTAATCAATGACCGTGTTTACAGACATCTTCAAGTATAAACATCATTATGTTCTGTTATGCAATTCCAACGTTATAACTGTGCATTGGTCGCACACTGTATCTGAGTAAATCAAAATGACGCATTTAACATTGCAAGGAGTTTCAAGATACCAAATGATTGGACAAATACTTAAATTGCGGTACCGGTACTATTATTTAACGACAGAAAATTCCCAAATTGTCGAACGCATTATGGAGCTGACTTCCCGTCACATTTTAATCACAGTACAGCCTATCATTTGTTCGTTGATTGAGTACATTTCATGGAATAACCTTATTATTACTTAACACTCGTGGCGATTGATGCCGTTTAATTTATGTACATAGTCGAAGAGTGCCGTTGTCTTAGAATGTCCAGTAACACAGTGACGTTCAATTTGTATATACAGTAACACTGTGCCGTTCCTTTTTTATTTATAGTAACACAGTGCCGTTTCATTTGCATGTATATGAACACAGTGCCGTTTCATTTGTATTTTTGTATTTATATTACCACAATGCCGTTTTACCTATTTGTATTTATAGTAGCACAGTGCCGTTTCATTTGTATTTATATGAACACAGTGCCGTTTTATTTGTATTTATATTACCACATTGCAGTTTTACCTATTTGTTTATACAGTAACACAGTGCCGTTCCCTTTGTATACCTAGTAACACAGCCCATGTTACAGCGAGAAGGTTCGTGAGGGCGAAGTACCGGAGCACCTACAGGAGCTGCTGCAGCAGCGCAGGCACGAGCTCATCGAGGCGGTGTCCAACGCAGACGAGGAGATCGGCGAGATGTTCCTTGGTACAGCCACCTCCTTCAAAATCGACATCTTTTAAATAAAACATCTCAGATGACCCGAAATAATGTTTGGTGTCAAGATAATTATGACAAATTTTATCGATAAAATGTGATTAGGGAAATTATTAGTTTGAAGCGCCAGCTTATATGCATATAGGCGGGGTACGATGGTATTAAGCCAACAAATTAAATTGGTTTGATTCTCGACCAATATAAACTAAACCAACAATTGCTTGGTGACTGGGTTACAACAGTTATCAAGTGATATTCATTTCGACAGATATCTGATTAGATATTCATTTGGTATGAAAACTCGTTTTAAATTGAAGTATTATAGCCATACTTTAGGTAATCGTGCATTAAAATGAAATGCGTCTAAGGTCAATTAGTAATAATATTAAGAAATTTCATAAAATTGTGAGTAACTGAAATCATTTCCATTTCAATACTAAATAGAAGGAATGGGAAGAACATTAAAGTATCAGACGTACAATTAATTTCATCAAGAGAACAACTGAAAACTTGATAGGAATCAAGTTTTCGGCTCATTTCTGAATATGACTGGTATGACTTCGGATGACGGGATATTGTCATCCGAATATTATGAGAAGAGGTGAATACATAATTTTATCTTGAACGAGCATTTCAAACATAATACATTCAGAACTTGTGCTGTATGCTTTGCTATTGATTCTTGCTCCTTAAATTTGATATGCAAGGCAACGTTTTAATCAAGAGAGCAACTGAGCACAAACTCGTCCTAATTACAGAGGAGAAGACGCCCACTGTAGAGCAGCTGATGGCGGGGATCAGACGCAGCGTTCTGCAGCGCGCCCTCACGCCCGTCTTCCTGGGCACGGCGCTCAAGAATAAAGGCGTGCAGCCGCTGCTGGACGCCGTCGTCCAGTACCTCCCACACCCCGGCGAGGTCATCAACTACGCCCTCAGGAAAACTTCTGACGGCAAGTGCGTCTTGTCGGTGAGCGGAGACATGTGATGAGTAGAATATTTCAGTTTGTTGTGAAGAGTAAAATATTTCAGTTTGTTGTGAAGAGTAGAATTTTTCAGTTTGTTGTGAAGAGTAGAATATTTCAGTTTGTTGTGAAGAGTAGAATATTGTGTGTTGTGAAGAAATGTGAAGAGTAGAATATTTCAGTTTGTTGTGAAGAGTAGAATATTGTGTGTTGTGAAGAAATGTGAAGAGTAGAATATTTCAGTTTGTTTTTGGATGATGAGAATGTGATGATGATGAGAAATTTACAGCTCAAAAATGAGCTTTATATATATTTCTCATCAGATGATGAGAAATTTACAGTTTAAATGTTATTTTCTTTGATTTCAAAATCTAGTTGTAAGCTTTAGATTGAGACAATACAAGTGATAGAACTAAGATTCAGGCACGCTTGAAGGGGCGTGCTAATTTAGCCTCAAATACGAGACTGCTCAAGATGATAGCTGGCGAGTTTTTCTTCACACCTATACTCGTATGTCAAGTTTAGGACTTCCCTGATCCAAAGCCATGTTGATGCGCCGCCTTCGTCGTCCTCCGTCAAGTCATGATGCTAGGTTTTCTCCCCTCTCACAGGGAAGAGAAAGTAGCAATGGATGGAGAGCGCAGCAGTCGTCACCCGTTCGTTGGCTTGGCCTTCAAACTGGAAGCCGGCAAGTTTGGTCAGCTGACATACATGCGAGTTTACCAAGGACACGTCAGCAAGGGGGACAGTCTTTACAACGCGCGCACCGGCAAGAAGGTTTTCTACTGATATCTTTATTTATTTTCTGTATTGATATCACTGCATTCTAGTGTGAGGTGAAAACCTTGCCCGTCTGCTGAATGTTGTGGTACATTAAATTCTTTGATCTGACAACACAGTTGAAGTCAATGAATTTTGGTGTTCTGATTTACCTGATTTACAATAAGATTTTTGTTTAATTTTAACGAGTTTGTAACTCACGAAGGTGGAATTTGGAACAGAGTTAAGTTATTATCATCATGTTTTAGGGATATGTTCACTTTACTATGCGATGTTGTCCTAAGGAAAATTGAATAAGGAATGGCACATCGTTACTTTATTTATGAGCTTGGTTATGAAGTGAATGAAGATCATCCTTCACCACATTTAATGCGGCATTTTTAATTCGTCATTAAACAAATAATATTTATTTTACATTTTGCTGCAAATTTTCGAAAGAATTCACGTCAGGGTAACCTAAAATGGTAAAAATTCCCCACTTGGGCTGTAAAAACGGCGTAGTTGCTTGTCTCTATTAAATGCACCGTTGTACTCACCTGAACCGATTACTATCATGAGAAAGTCCAGCTTATTGAAGGATAATTTTGAACTTGGAATTACAGAATTAAAACCTAATTGTAATTAGAATAATCTAATTGTAATTAGAATTACAAAATTAAAAATTAAAATTGAAGTTATTTTCAGATTCGAGTAAACCGCTTGGCTCAGATGCACAGCAACAACATGGAGGAAATCAAAGAGGCTTTTGCCGGGGACATCGTTGCGCTCTTTGGCGTCGAGTGCGCGTCTGGTGACACATTTTTGTCCAACAACAAGTCTAACATCTCCTTGGTTAGTGCTTAGCAATGGCTCTACTAATTGGCATTTTTATGAAAAACAAACCAAGATAATTGCCGCTTGTATCATTCGAACAAGGTTCGAATGATACACACACACAGTTGAAAGCTTGTATGGCTTTCAACTTTGATTGTTCATGTTTTTTCTCCATCTAATTTGTTGATTTGTTGTTTAGTTCATAGATAAACGCAGTACCAGCTATTACATTTTTTGCGTTCTTTGCTTTACCCTGAATTCTCTCCACTTAATTTTTTACCTGAACTTTGCATTATAATGCTTTCCTTATTTATTATTTCCTTCATCATGATAATAACATCAATGAATCCGATGTACTTGAAACGTCATCATCTCACGATGTTCTCGCTCTTGCAGGAGACGATGTTCATACCCGACCCCGTCATCGCGATGTCCATTAAGCCTAAAAACAACAAAGACATGGACAACTTCGCCAAGGCTTGCAACAGGTAAATCTCATTACTTAGAAGACATATTATTATTAGTTTGTCCTATTGTTCATTTGCACGAGTTATGTTGTGTCCTAGTATATGTATCTGTAAAATGTATATATATATATATGTATATATTTTCACTTGTGTCATCTTTGCCTTTGCTTGTCTTCTGCTAAATTTAATGTGTAAATGAGAAACGTTATCTGATGAATTCCTTGCCCTTATTTCAACGTTATATCTGATACGAATGAGATTTCAATGCAGTATTTGACGGCAGGTTCACTCGCGAAGACCCAACCTACCGCATCACCTGGGATGAAGACTGCAAAGAAACAATCGCATCAGGCATGGGTGAACTGCACCTCGAAGTCTACGGCCAGGTTAGCCGCTGATCATGGTTGAACTAGTAGTATAAGGTTGACCCATGAGAAGCTAATTTTTGCGGATGTAGTTTGTTGTTCGCATGTGACGTCACTGATCTCAGTGACGTCACGGCCATTAAACATTCACCGAAATGCGATCAAATCAGTCAACTAATCCGTCATGGGAATGACAGGATTGTTTACGTTTCGCGATCTCAGTGACGTAATAAGAAAGCTGAACTGAAGGACGGAAATTCTCGTGGTTCAACCTTATATATTTCAACCATGAGCGCTGATGCTTTCACCACCACATGTCATGTCGAAGCAAACAAGGCAAATGGGCGTGGATGTGCTGATGTATGTACTGTGCTACATTTATATAAAGATGGCATTGGTGGTAGCTAGAATTTCCTTGAACGCAGGAAAAGTAAACGGTGGTAGGATTCCATACGATGTAAAACTTTAGTGGGTATGCAAAAATTTATTCTCTATAAACGAATGTGACTGATGCACGTTTTCCAGTAAATGCTTACACTGGGATGTAACACCTATGATACTTTTAAACATGTCTGTCGCTTGACCTGACTACAATAAATAACCATATCAGCATTAGGAATGTTTCCGTTCAAGCAGGATTTAGGTGGCAGAAAGTGTTTTACCAAGGGAGCCTAATCACGACAGATATATAGTGCATTATTTAGAAAATTTCGCCCTCTTTATTAATCTTCCAATTGAAAGTTCAAACCATGTTGAGTGGTAGTGACGGAGGTCTCCGAGTTATGACTGAGTTTTTATTCCTGTTCGGTTTTCAAGCTCCTTGAGTGATACTTTTATTATTTGTCATATTTCTGTTGGAGTCACAAACATCGATACCGATTAGCTTCGATAAATTTAAGCAGAGTAGCCTGTTGAAACATTACTACTACATTTTCAGGGCTCAGTTTATAATAATAATATTTCAATGCAGAAATGCTGGCTTTTCAACAAGGTTGAAAACGTTGAAGTTTCTGAATCTTGAGGCTCACCGAAACGAATTTTCTCACTGACTAATATTTTGCGCCAATAGGGCTCACATATTACCTAATTATTCAGAGACAGGCATGAATAAATTAACCAGTTCAGTTTCTTACTATTAAAATGGTATTGTTTCAGGACATCTAGTAATGATTGCTCTAGATTCGCTTTGTGAGTGATACACGGTTCATGTTCTTCTTACGCTTATATTTTCCCTCGACATAAATCACTTAATTTTCTCATTGTCTTCGACAGCGCATGGAGCGCGAGTACAACTGTCCAGTCGTCATGGGTAAACCGAAGGTGGCATTCCGCGAGACGCTGACCGAGCCCTTCGAGTACGACTATCTGCACAAGAAACAGACAGGAGGCGCGGGGCAGTATGCTCGAGTCGTGGGCATCATAGAGACGCTCGAGGGGGAAAAGAACACCAAGCTTGAGTTCACTAACGAAACAATCGGCACTGGAGTTCCTAATCAGTTCGTGCCTGGAGTTGAGAGAGGTTTCAAGACTTACTGCGAGAAAGGTTCGTGTGTCTGGATTCACTGATTTTGTTCAGTTGTCGCTTTAGTTAATTTTTTACTTAATTCAGTTAATTTTGTCTTGATATTTGCGGGGTTAATAGAGCTTCCAAAATGTTCAACAATAAAATTCAATACCTATTAGATTTATATTATTAGTTGTCGTAAACGCCAAGAAAGAAGCTAGTTATGATTTGAGTAGAAGTATTTAATCGAGAAATGTTGGATATATCCATTTTCTCAATGCATGAGTCTATCCTCATACCTACGAAGTCATCGGTCAGCAATATTCATATTTAGTTTACTGATAGAATTTCCTGCAATATGGAACTTCTTATTTTACTTGCATACCCTTCTGTCGATGAGTTTCGTTTGAGTTGGGAAATTTTTCATCTTCTCATGATTTTTTAGCAGGGTAGCCATATTTTTTTTGCCCATAGCTGCTCCTCGCTGCTTAATTTCTCCTTACTTGAATCGCTCAACCTTGATGCTCATATTATTACAACATGAAATTTCCATGCGTTTGCTGTTTGGCAGGCATGCTGACTGGCCACCGCGTCTCGGGCATCAAGTTCCGACTCATAGACGGCGCCTCGCACTGTGTCGACTCCAGCGAGTTTGCCTTCTTCCAAGCCACCATGGGAGCCATGAGACAAGGTCTGAATGTGGCACTTGAGTTGTGGAACATGCGATGTTGCATAAAAGTAAGATATTCTTGGAAATTTTTCGAGGACCAGGATACCAATAGTTTATATTTTCACCAGTGAATCCGTACTTTTGGTTTTAAGAGGCAGTCGACTCTAGACATGCGGAAAACATTTTGATCGAACAAAACACGTTTCACTGGCACAGACTGACTAAGTTAGTCAATAATCATGTAGAACGAGGCTACAGTCATTTTGCCGGATAATGATGAAAAAAATGATTATCGAATGAATGTTCCAAAACTTAGTCTTTGGAATTGCGTTCTTTATGGGTGACACTTTTTCGATAGGTCTTGCTTTGAGAATTAAATGTTTCACTCGATAGATGACCGAATGTTTTACTCAATATAGATTTACGACATTCGCAAGTTTTTCTTATTATGAATTACATTCATCAATTCAGGACTATGAAATTTACGTTTTTGATTAAATTTTTATTCTTTGTGCATTTATGTTTAGCAGAAGTTGGTCAAAACCTCAAATGTTTAATTTGTTGTGTGATGACGTTATGATTACTTAATTTTTCATCTCCGTTTCATTTTATCGAAAAAGTTTTCATGCAAAACTGAGAATGTGACAGCTTGGATAACAAAAAGGCCAAAATGGATCCTCGGCTGGTTCAACACATTGAGGCTATCATTTATACACAATATGAAATTTATTTACAAATTCTTTCACTTTTCAGCTTGCGAAGAGGGCAAGTGGAAGATTTTGGAGCCTATCATGAAGGTGGAGGTAACTGGCCCGTCGGAGTCGCAAGGAGCAATTTTGGCGCACCTCAACAGGCGAAAAGCCATCATCAAGGGCACAGATTCTAGCGAGGGATGGTTCACCATTGAAGCTGAGGTCTGTTCATGTGTACATTACAATTATTCCGAGTGTAAACTTGCGCAACTATTAGAAAAATTTGCACTAAGAACCTCCTAGCACTACCTCGAATATTCTAATCGATTCCTAAATAATATGCAGCAGTAGGTATCTGTGGCTAGTAGATTTGGGCTTTTCAAAGTTTTGTTGGTAAATTTCATCATGCACTTTCTATCATGGCTGGAAAATAGACTTAATCTTATATGTGAATTCTAATCATGATCTCGGACAATATAAGGAGTAGATAGTAGTTGTTTGTGCGTTATTTCTCATTATTTCATAACTTACACCAAATTGGCATTATTATCGTGACACATTTGTGCCGATAAAATTAAAATTTTGATTACCGATGTGCGTTTTGTACGTTGTATGTATCACTCCAGATAGCATAGAAAACAACTTTACTAACCCATTGAAATAAGTCTACTTATCCTTTGAAAAAAGTCTACTTGTCCTTTGAAACAACTCTTCTAGTAATTTAAAACAACTTCATCAAGTATACCCGCCGGATTTATAAAACGTAATTTTACTACCGTGTCGCTGAATTTCTTGCAGGTTCCGCTGAACGAGATGTTCGGGTACTCGACGGCTCTGCGGTCGGTGACGCAGGGCAAGGGCGAGTACAGCATGGAGTTCTCCCGCTACGCTCCTGCTCCCACGGAGACCTTGCAGCAGCTCATGGAGCAGCACGAAGCCGAGCAGGCGGCTGCTACAGGGGTCACCGTCAACAAGAAGAAAACTTCCAAGAGATAATCACTCCCAGCTATTAGTAATGATTATTGTATATTTAATAACTGAATGACGGTCCGATAGGAAAAAAAATATATAAAATCAATTAAGTCCAGTTAACACTTGTTCGTTTATCCTCAGATGTCGGCGGTGTCTATGACGACAATTGTGAGAAGCTGCGTAATGGTTTTCATAAAATAAACATTAAAAAAAGTTTTTTTCCTAGTAATATTGCGTCTTAAATCTAAGGATTCGGTTATAATCCGAAAAATTGCACCATGAATTCAGAGGCACTCGAGATTAAAACTGAAGTGAACAGATACAAAAGCTAAGTGAACTCACGCTAGCTTTTGGAAATTATCGCTGAAGTAGGGAAATAAATAGATCTGCTTGTGTTTATGCTTTCATTGGTTAGTTTTAACGGACTTATTTACATAGTAAGATTCATTTCTTAACATCTACGATAACACACCAAGGCGAAATACAATTACTACGGATCTCCAATGATTGGTGCCTACACCCTAAAGAAAGTTTGTATCCTTGCATTGGAATCTTTAAGTAGTAAATCGTTGCTCAAACTTGGCTGTAACCTTTGCGTTAATAATTATGGACACGAAATAAATAGACATGAAATGAATGTACAGCGGCTGAAATTGGAATGCTTTCCTAGCTTAACATCAATTTTCAGAGCCGAAGAGTTGTTTCGAATCTCATCATCAGTGAGTGAGATGCCTTATAAATAACAAATGACATCACATGCGAATAAGTAAGATCGCCAGAATAAATTAATTTTTAAGCTGCATACGCACATAAAACGTTGAGTAGTTATGCAACTAAATACCTCGACACGAAATGACTATTTTATCATACATGAGAGCGAGATCCAGCGTTTGTGAATAACGATTACAACGATACATGAAATGGAATGACTAAGATATTAAAAGCTATCATCAGTGCTGAGCTCACATGACAAGTTACAAGCCATTATCGCTACGGAGACATCGAATGCGGCGGAAGTAACGCCAATAAAGCCGTCCCATGAAGTTATGAATTAAATCTCATTTCGTTAACGACGTCATTTTAACCTTGTTTAGAAAGCACACGACGTATATAGATTACTCGAACCAAATTCTATAATGACTATTACGTTTATAGATTGCACGATCAATATAATATATATACTGGACTAGTAGCACCTCACACTGCCAAGTCAATCTTCGAGTAGGACAACATTTCCGAGTAGAATGACTGGTCATTTACCATGCTAGGAAAGATAACATCTACCATGCGTGTATAGGGGAGCCAACGTGGCGGTAAGGGAACCCGGACGCCCAACATGATAAGTTAAACTGAAGAATTAATAAAACACACAATTTTAATACAACAAATTAAGTAGGTATTTCCTGTACGTTGGATAAACGTTCCTTTAATTTAATTGGAAACGGTGGACACGCTGCAAGAATCTGGCGTGAAGTCCTTGTATTGAGAAAAGACGGAGATCTGTAAATAAGAAGATATTTGAGTTTACTAGTGCGACCAACGTACACTACGTGTGACAACAGAGTAGCGAAGCTACAGAAAATTATTCAACAATTATGTCCCGAAGATTTAATGATTAAGATTGCAGCATAGCACCAGATATTTACTCGAAATTGTAGCATCGTTGTTTGAATATTTAGCTGCGATGAGTAAACATTCTGTGATAATCACAAACCTCGATTTGAAATTCATCTGTATAAGTTTGAAAATTATCAAGTTGAAGCTAGCTCTAGAATTCTACATATTACATCGCTGAAAAACACTTATCTTCCTTAATATAAACGAATATTGTAAAAAAAAAGCGATATATCGTGAGAACACACCGCGTAAAAAATGTATATTCTTTACGCGCATATATTTATATATTCNTCCAAAATCAACAGAATTAATGGTTATCCCGAATACGGACGCAATTAATCACCTACGGTATTCTTTGATTTTTTCTAGTATTAATAATTTAAAATATTATTAATATCAGAAGTACTGTTCGGAAATAATGTAAGGAAACAAAATAATAGATAGTATTAAAATATTTAAATAAGAGTGTAAGAGCATGAAACTAGTGAATAATCTATAAAAATCTGAGCTGCTGAAATTGGAGTGGCGTTGAGAGTTGAGTCACCTGGATATGGAAGCTGAGTCACCTGGATGTAGAAGTTGAATCACGTGGATGTAGAAGCTGAGTCACGTGGATGTAAAAGCTGATTCACCTGGATGTGGTAGCTGAGTCATGGATGCAGAAGCTGAGTCACGTGTATGTAGAAGCTGAGTCACCTGGATGTAGAAGCTTATTCACCTGGATGTAGAAGCTGAGTGCAGTGTCGGGGACGAGGGGCGGGCTAAGGGCCTTCATGTTAGGCGAGGCGAGCAGCTCTTCGATGGTGCGTCGTCTCGGCACCAGCAGACACTGGCGGCTCTGCTGCACAGCCTGGCACACGCGGCTCAGCTGCGACACCGAGCCCTCGCCTGTTCTGCAAATTCATTTCAGTCAGCAAGCCTGGATTAAAATTATTTAAAGATGTTAGTAACACATTCATACTGTTGTTATGGAAATCATGAATGGCAGTTCAATAAATTTCTGTAGAATATAATTTATTTATAAATTTACTCTCAAGTGGCACGCAACTTTCCAGGTTTATTTTGATTTCTACAATCTGTGGTCTACTCAGCAAAGTTTCTTTTAGGTATGAAATGTATCATTGTAGTTGAATATACAGTATAAGCTGCTGAATTCCAAACATTACCATGAAATGTATTGAAGTTAAAGCTTTATAATTAAAGTTTCAGATGAAATTACTTGGGAAGATCATTGTTCTGGAGAAGCACTAGCGCTTGCTTCAGGTAGTTGCATGCATCTTGTATTTGCTGCAATCGCCACGGCGCATCAGGCGTGACGCTAGTGCGCTGCAAGGCACTGCTGGTGCCACTACCACTGCTGCCACTTCCACTACCACCTGATGCCACACCACTACGCTTGCCATCACTGACACCCAGACGAACATTGATGTCCTGAAGCAGATTACGGTATTTCTTTAGTAAAATTTTCCTTGATGAATTTGGAGCACTATATCAAGAAAAATTCTAAATTTCTATCAAGGATATAAATTGTATAAATTTCCATAAATTGTAAAGGCTGCAAAAACTTCTGCAAAAGAAAGAATTCATAATTTCATGAAATAACTGAAAATTTATCTCTTCAATAATGAGCTGAAATGACATATCTAATTTATGGAATTTAATATTTCAATAGAATGATTCCGTTGATGATGAATATAGAAATAAAATTCTCAAGACAAAATGTTGTTTCTGTTCCATATTAAAAGATTTGAGTACTTAAATGTACTGAATTCACTGGATAAACTGATTAAAAATTCATCCAGTACAGCATTACTTTCAAGTACAAAACTCTTTGAGGGTGCAATAACTTGGCTAATACATGGTTCAGGTTCCCTATAAATAAAAAGGAAAGTTCTTGCTGGTATAGGTGCATCCATTCATGTGAAGGGATGTACCAGCCATACATAAGATTTCTCTATTCTATAAGACCAATCATTAATCTGCACTCTTTCCATGATAAAAATTTATGAACAATAATCACTAACATGGAAGGGAGTCCAAATTGAAACATTTTACAATATTAATTTTAAACAAAACAGTAGATTCACTCCAATCAAAGATTAGGACACCTTTATGAACAAGTTTTGTGGAAGGTGCTTTTGAATCTTTCAAAACCTACAACCTTTAGAAGATATTAAGTTCAAGTTAAGATTATCTGTCATTAGCATTTGTTAGTTTAGCGTGACTTACAGCCTGCATGATGGAGTCCCCGGATATTGTGACCACTGCCTTAACATGATCTAAAGTTGTGTGAGGTGCAGCAGACATAATGAATTTCTCAGACTTGGTCACAGTGCTGCCATCTCCATCGCTTATTGGAAAAAGCTGCACACATTCCTGATGGAAAAAGAAACATTAGCTGGTGTAATATAATGAATAAGCTATCATCAAAACCGGCCATAACTGGCTAAACATTCTCATAACAGTATTTTGTAATACTTTGAAAATTACTTACAAAAAATTATAATATCCCCACTAACTGCAAAGGTAATACAAAATTTTTACACAAGACAGAATTGCAATAGACTTCATTATGGCCAAGATATTAATTTATTGCATTATGAACATCAAATCAATTTCACCACAAAAAAAACTTATTGAAAAAAGTGATTATGATCTTTTTCTACTATCATAATTATGTATTGCCAAATATTCAAACAAAAAAAAATTTTAATTTGTGTGATTTTGAAATTTTCTTATAAATTTAACAAACAATTTCAATTTTGATGAGTATTTTTCAAAAATCTTGTTAACCTTTGATGCATAATTATATCTATGTTATTTGGTTACATCAAAATATAAACAGAACCAAGTGAGCCCAAAAATAACGTTATTACCTCTAGCACATGTGTAAGCTGAGAATAGGCACGAGGCAGCTCTTCAGTGAGGACCCATTCATATTCTTGGTGCTGTAAATGAATATATAACATAGAAGCATACAAAACTTGAAATAGGAATAGCAAGATGTCTTTAAAACTTGTTATACTTATAATTATAAAAAATACTAAAAGTAAAAAAGTGAATAATTTCCAAGATCCAAGTGAATCATTTTCTACAACAGGAAATTAAGAAATATTGTTCAAAGTTGTTATCAAATAAGTATCAGAATTCAAAGAAACATACATAATATAGTTTATGAATAGGACATTTCAGATATAAGACTTACCAGGGCCATTAGTTCACTGTGATCAAGTCCCACCATTGTTGGTTGCAGTTATTCACAGAGACAAGTAGGAAAGAAAATTAACCTAAAGAGTATGAATATTGCCTGTTGATTGAAATAATTAATTTTATTTAGACACTACATAACCTGACTCAGGCATATCTCCCTTTAATGCAAATTAGAGGAGCTTAATGTACTGTATTCAAGATTTTTACACCTTGATTTGAAGCCCTGTGACCAAGAGGCAATTTTTTTGATAACAGATCTCTCTTAACAGATATCTACCATGCAGAACAATGTCATGTGTCACATATGTTTATATAGGATTGCTAACATAGGTTTGAGATATAATTACCTATATATACTCTTCTTATTCATATAGAGGATCACATGGATGAAGTGGAATAAGTGTAGTATATTGCCATTTCAGAGAGATTGAAATTAAAACAAAAATAAGAACTGTTTGAATGATCTTGAGGAATTATGTTTTATCTTGTTATTATTGAAAACAATCTTCTTTGTATTTATTGATTAAAATTAAAACAAAAATAAGAACTGTTTGAATGATCTTGAGGAATTATGTTTTATCTTGTTATTATTGAAAACAATCTTCTTTGTATTTATGGTGGTAAATGTCAAGTGCAGTGCAGTAATATTAGTTACATAAGTATATAATGAATATTAGTAACTAATGAGTAGAATATATGACTTATTTAGGAAGCTGAGAAGCAGTGCAAATTGGAATAACAATTGGAAATGTTGTGCCATCACTTAAAAGTTTTATTATGTAATCAATGTTGTGTCATCATCTAAGAGTATAGGTAACAGTGGAATATAGCAGCCCTTCACACCCCCCCCCCACAGTTCCCACCGTTTTTGCCTGACTTATGCAAATATTGGTTGCACGTAGTAACACGACCAAGACCTATGACAGATTATCTGTCATTAGCAAGATCTAAAAGTACCTCCAATCATAGAATTCGATTATCTCCTCCATTACCGATATGTTGTTGCCCGGAGGCCTCTACCATATTTTTCACCCAACCATCTGCTCTCTATATATGAATTATTGTTGAATTAATGTTTACTTATTAATTATTGTTGAATGTATGTTTTCTTCCTGTTCTTTTCAGCCTGTAAACTAATTCTATTTATTGCAACTTGGTCAATTATTGTGATAATGATTGGAGGACCATGCAAGTGCAGTTACTGATCCCTAAATTGACGAGTCATTAAGTGGAACTGCCACAAGTTGTTGGTGAGTCTAGTTAGGTGTGATCCTTTTAATTGCAAAGATGTTTTGTAAGTGTCCTACAATTTTGCTACCTCCTAATCTGATTAATTAGCTTTGTTTGTGCTTTACTTTTCATCTAATGTTTATTGAATTTCTCATGTCAACTGTCAGCTTGAAATTTATTCTTGAATGATTTGCTTTTGTGTATTCATCTCAATAACGTCACTACTTTTACAAATTGCTTGAGCAGTTTATCCTGGTTCTGGTTTTAGCTTATCTTTGCAATTGTTTCCCAATTTCACTCCAAATATTATAATGTTTGTCTGTTTTGTTTTTCATATTTTCTTGCTTGCTGCATGCAACCAGCTTGCTATCAATTAAGAATCTATTTTAAATATTTATTGCATCAGTTTTAACATACAATTTCTCTTCAGGCTTAGCATTATTATTCAGTGGACAGGTTATTGGCTTTTGTATTCTTTATTTTTCAGTTCATCAATGATGGAATATGTGTAACCCTGTCCATGCTCCCTTCCCTATCCCTAATTATAACTCATAACTCCTGAATGCCATTAAACTTATTCACTCATTACATTGTCACTGTATTTTTACTTCAATTTGAGATATAAGGCACCAGTCTTTCATTTGACTTTAACATACTAGATAGAAGGGTTGTTGCCAAACCAAACTCAAAGTAGGTAACACGGTTACCTCACCCACAACGTGAGACATCTACCCGGCAACAAGGTGTCAGTCTGACTCAGTCGGCTGCTTCTTGCAGGAGCTCGGCAATTCCACCTGTACATGTGATGGATGTACAGGTGGAATTGGATGTACATGTAATGGGCCATCATGATTCCTGCCTTCCAGAACATAGCCTTCAACACTTCTGCACAATCATATCCAGAGGTGGGCGGTAGAACACTACATTTTCAGTAGCAGTAGCGTTAGCGGCACTACATTTAAGGTAATGTGGTGGTAGCGGTNGAACACCTGATAAATTTAGAGAAACTTTATTTAATACGGAGTTGGACCCCCTTTAGCCTTCAATACAGCTTCAATACAGCTTCAATACATCTGGGAATCGAATCATACAGCTTCTTGACTTGTTCTATTGTAATTTTCAGCCAATCTTCCATAAAAACCTTCTCCAGTTCATCCAGACAGGAGGGTGGAGGATATCGATTCCTGACTTGTTGCTCAAGCATGCTCCACAAATGTTCAATGATATTCAGATCTGGAGATTGAGGGGGCCAATTCATATGTTCAAGATTGCTATCATGCTCTTCATGCAAATTTTTAATGATTCGGGCCATGTGTATCAGAGCATTATCATCTTGGAAGATGGCGTCACCTTCAGGAAACAATGTTTGGCACATTGGATGCACCTGATCTCCCAAAATGTTCAGGTAATCTTTGGAGTTGATCCTGCCATGCAAGGCAACAATTGGACTAAGAGAAGCCCACGATATAGCTGCCCAAAACATAACTAAACATCCTCCATGCTTTACCGTTGGAAGAAGACAGTCTGGGTTGAATGCTTCTTTGGGCTGCCTCCACACAAACATGTCCTGAAGTAGGAAATAGGGAAAAACTAGACTTGTCTGAGAATATTACTCACCTCCACTGGTCTGGAGACCAGGTTTTGTGGTCCTTGCACCACAGCATCCGCTTCTGAATGTTTCCAGAAGAAAGTAGAGGTTCCCTGATAGCGGCTCTTTCATGGTATCCACCCTTATTAAGCTCACTACGAACGGTTTTGGTAGAAACTTCATTGCTGAGATGCTGATTTAACTCTGCACGCACCTTTGTAGCCATAGATCACCTATTTTTTTCATAATGCAGTTTAATGTTCTTTGATCCCTATCAGATAGCTTTGAGGGTCGACCACATGTCCACATTTAGTGCGATTATTAGATGTTTTCCCCTGTTTTTTTAATTGCATCATCGTCCTTGTCTCCTTGATATAGTAGCTCTCGAAAAACTGAAAACCTCAGCGACTCTGGTGATCAGAGCTCTTGCCATGCAAGCACCAACAATTTGCCCTTTTTCGAAATCAGTTGAGTCATGCAAATTAACTAATTTTTAAATAAATCTAGAATAGATTGTGCAATATACCTGTAATAGTAAAAACAGCATATATTAATTATATATTTATACCAATATAATGTAACTCTGATGAATATTTTGGACAGAGGAGGGTTTTAACAAATAGGTACTAATAAGTGTAGTGTTCCAATTATTTTGTCCAACCTGATTTTAAAAAGACTGATGAAAAGACTGATTTTTATAAGTATATGTGAATAATTTTTGAGATTGGTAGATTAAAGTAGACATCCATGTAGGGAAGGTAAAACATAAAAATAACTAATTTTTATTTACTGTATCTAACCCATCAATACTAATTTGGTTAGGTTAATTGCAATAAAATTGCATTGATATGTTTTGAAAATGTTTTATTATCATTAAATGTTTATGAGTAAATCCCAATAGCAGAACAATAAATATTTAGATATTTCCAATAATTTTGGCCATTGTAGCGGCTAATGTAGCGGCGCTACATTTTACTGTAGCGGTAGCGGTAGCGCTCGCTACAATCTAGTGGGTGTAGCGGTAGCGGTAGCGCCCGCTACATTTAGAGCA